>NW_007579160.1:13150-42532 GCF_000690725.1 Stegastes partitus
GCAACAGTGCTACCAACTGAGCCCATGTTAAAATACCTCACAGAAAATCTAAAACAGAAGGAAAACATTCCAACAGTACTTAAAGGAATCATGAGTGACATGCTGTTCTGTTGGGAAAATGAACTGCCAATGAGCTTAAAATATCTGATTTTTCATCTTAAAGGATGTTATTGTTTTGCATGCCCAATTAAAAAAAAAAAAAAAAAAGCCAAGGATTAACAGTTTACACCAGATTCTGTAAAAGCCAAATAAATTCTGTGCTCCTCAGTGCCACTGGGAAGCCATGACTGACTCAGCTTTGTAACAGTCACGTTACAAAAAAATTGAGTTTCCAGGTTAACTGCATGCAAGCGAGACTGAGAAGAAAACAAAACATACTGAAACAATATAATAAATGCAGCGTGGCTCAAAAAAGAGTAGCAAGTTGTTGGAGGGTTACGTTCATGGTGAAATATCTTTCTAGAGCTGATGTGCAGAGTAGTCTGAAAAACCACCTGGTTTGTAGAGGTTATGAAAATAAAAAGTCAAATTTCAACAGCATGTACAGCCAGCATTGTTTTCCAGCATTGGAAAAATCGTGTTCATGCCTTTTCTAAGCCCCCCTCCTCTTTTTTAAAATACAAAATTCAACAGATTCATTCTTTAATGATTTGAGGCATTATATGTGTGTGACACTGCACAGAAGACATTTCTGAGTACTCTCTACTTCTAGTCATGGGTGTGCTCTTTTCATAGAGGTGCAGGACTTTACAGTGTCATGAAAAATGAGGCCACAGTGGGTAAAAATGTAACAGGAGCAAAGAAACGGCCAGAACCTGTGTGGGGTTAAAACCAAAAATCGCTGCTATGTGAATATGACTGGGGGCTGTAGATGGATGGATGGGCAGGAAGAGGTTCTACTGAAAAAGAAAAGAAACTCATTAAAAAACTGTATAAATAAACCAGTGATGGTATGGTTTAAAAAAAAAAAAAACTAGATCGTGAGCTATGAATGTGAGCTTTTACTAAACTTTTGAGGTAGCTCTTGTTGAGATAAAACCGTCTGTTCTATTTTAAAGAAAAATGCTATAAATAATAAAAAAAAGTCTTGACGTGGAGTTTTAAATGATGCAGCTGAACGTGGACTGTCGGCGGGGTGTAGTGCGCTCACATTCTGCAGACGTACCACAGAGCAGCACTCACACACAACCGAGGCCCACACGTACACTCATAAGCAACGTTAGCACGTGTCCTTCGGTTCAGCGCAGGGACGACGCTCGGCCTCCGTCAGCTGAGCGGGCTGAGAGCGCAGTGATGCAGTGCTATTGATATCTGCGGTGGGAGACCTCGCCTTCACCACGCCCACAAATTGCATGACTCCCTGCTTTCTTTCTAGCACACACCGGCTCACGCACACAGGGTCACTGGCATGCATACGCTTTATTTATAGCAGCCTGAATGTGCGCACACTCACACACACTTAGAGACCAGCTCGGGTTACATAACAGTGGCCTACTAAAGCAGCGCGGCACGTGACCTGCGTGAGATGATGTTGAACTCTGCTGAGGGTTAGGCCTGCCATCCTCTCGCTCCATCTATCACACACAAAAACACACACATGTACAAACACACACACACACACCCCTCCCCCGACTCAGACTGACATCACTGCAGGCCTCAAGGCTGCTCTCATCAGCTGGTTGCTAGGCGACCGTTTCGTCCACAGGCACAACCAACGCACATTTAATCTGGGAGGCTAAGAGACAGCGATAAAAAAAAAAAAAAAAAAAGAAAAAAGGAAAAAAATTTAAAAAAAAAAAAAAACAACAAAAAACCCACAAATATCTAACGGAGAAAATGTGATGTTACCGCCGGGGATGCTACTGATTCCAACAAAAACAAGCGAGAGGAAGAGCCGAGGATGGAGCATGTGTGAATCTAGGCCATGTTCTGTGAGTCTCTGTTTGCCATCTGTTTGACGGTCACAGAAGCAGGACCACCGTCACCCTCCACAGGCCTCCTCATATGATGAGGCGCTCCCTATCTGCTGCCTACAGCCGCATCTTCTGCTTCACAAAGTAGTGCAGGGAACACGAAAAACCCCCTCTGAGCACGGAGGCAGATAATCACAGACCCCGGTGGCTTTAAAAGTCCATCTGACATGAAAAACACACACACACACACATTCTGAGCAACAATCGAATAAGACCAGATTACAAGTGATGGGCTCATTCCAGCAGAATGTGGGGATCAGTGCTGCGGTCACATCCGAGCAGGGAAACACCACAAGCAAGTAAGTGATCTGACCTAAGCCAATCACGCCGGGACACATTACTGCACACGACTTGCAGAGATATGGAAAGGCTCCCAGATTCCAGAATGAATTTATCTCCGAACCTGCATGTTGCACATACCTTTACAGAGTCTCAATAAATTGTGCATGTACATTTGCAGACAACCATTTTGCCTTTAATGTGGGACGTGATATTTAAACAGACAACCAGATTTGCTCATGAGGGCAGCAATTCAAAATAAAACAGCAACAAAAACCGAAACTGTTCATTCATCCCTGTTCATGACTGCAGCTTAAGGTATCAACCTACAGACACAAAAAATCTCTTAAATACTTTTCCGCACATCTCAATCTTTGCTTTGTGGTTACAGATTACTGCTTTTAATGTTAATCCCAGCAGATTATATCAAAGTCCAGAATATATCCCACTAGTTGGATCTCTTCTGTCTCTTGTGACACGAAAGCTGAAGTGACACTGAAATTAAAGTGAAATGAGCCTTCGTTCTCCCTGTCTCATTTGAAATTCTTGTGTGTTTATGTATAACTGCTGTGTAGCCTAAGAAAGTCAATACAGATCCAATCAGATTATTTACATGGCTGACATGTAAAGTATAATTTAAAGCCATAGCGCGACAATCATATAATGAACATTAAATCGTGTAAAGCTGAAACTTCTGGCATGATTCTAAATTTGGTTAAAACACAAACACTGTTTTACATAAACAATGTACATGATCAAATTAAAACATTTCTCGTCATTAGATCTCCTTTAAAATAAAGCTAGCTGTGATGTATGCATACAGATCCACTTAAGAGAGGCTGTGACGTTTGCATGCTTCTGCCTTTAGAGCTGCATGCAACAGGAGGGCACTTCCTCGTTTTGGGATACACATTTGCCTGGCTTTATTTCAAAAGCATGATTGCTTGCATAACCTGCCATCACCTTCCTTCTTCCTTCCTGTACTACAACTGTGGGAATAGTGGCTGCACCTGATTGAAGTAATGCTTCACTCTACTCCTGGATTTCAAAATGGACCACATTCGTGGCTCGTTTAGAAAATATAAAAAACAAGATGTGCAGCTGCTCAATTCGTCTTAATTTGGGATCGATAACAGTTAGTTTTAAATTTTTTCGTGAGTTTCCAGGGGCACCGAGGTTTGCATAAAATAGGATAAATCTAAACTTTATGCAAATGAGAGGCAAAGACAATGAATGAGAAGTTTGGAAATGACAGATGCTGTGGACATGAGCTACCAGGCTTGGATAGCCAATCTGGGTCTGATTTCTCTATGTCATTGTTATTTTCGTCCAAGTAACTGACTGCTGTGCTCTGCTTCCTCGCTCAGGTTGTCTGAAGTGCAACTTTACAAACTTTTTGCAGGCTAAAGAGCACTCACTGCAAATGAGTAACCACTGGATCACGATGCACCTGATCTTAAAGGTATATACAATTACATGTTTAATGCAGTCGCTCTTAAATCTTTACATGCTATTCTAAAGTCAAAAAACAGATGCTTATTATGAGTCACACAACCTTAAGAAAGGCATATAAAAAGTGCATTAAAATGGCTGCTTTGGAGAAGTTATTGTGCAAACCAGTCCTTTCAGTTCAGGAAATCAGTGCAAAGGCATGGCTTGGGGGGGATAAAGAGTTTACACTGAGACCCTGCCAACTTCATTCACTGATTCCTGAACGTACGCAAAGCTGCTAACAACACAAACACAACTTATCCTCTTTATGGGTAAAGCACAAAAATGACAATGGATACAACATTATGAGGATGAAGTGATTCACTGTGCACTTTTTTATCATTATTCTGCAACTAGTAAATTGTCAAAACACCTGTATTAATACACCGTAGGTGCTTAACAGCAATGGATTTATTTTTTCCTCACTAATAGGAAACTTTCAAAAATGAGCACAAAAAAGTGGAAACAGGCCTTTAGTGTGGCGTTAGAGCAGCCGATGGAACCTACCTGTGAAGTTGGGAGACACAGAGAAGCATGAAGAAAGAAGAGATGAAGGAACAACAGGAGACTGGAGAAAATGGAGATGAAGATGGAGAGACGTGAGCTGAAAATGAGTACAAGGTGTAAAGGTCAACAGACATGACTTTGAACTGCAGAGGATGAAAACGAGGATAACATGATTGTACGTGGCGTGAAGCGTGAAGGAGGATACACAAGGCCGGACCGAGGCAGCTGCTGAGCATCCCACTGTAATTACCCCAAATGGACATCACTGTGTTCAACTAACAATCTTTATTAGATCAGAAAGCGCCCAGAGGAACCGACGATTTCCCTCCACTCTCTACACCTCACTGATGAGCGATGGGACCATTCATGCAAAATGCATGTGAGCAGTGAATTATTTATTGTGCTTTTTATTTCCCGCTCACAGGGGGGAGATGTGAGTTAAAAAACCATGAGCTGAGCCGATTCAGGTGAGGGGTCCATCAAAATGTTACCCCAGATGTGACTCCTCCAAGTACTGAACAAAACCTCAATTTTTTAATACAAATATCTCTTTAATCCTCCCCATCAACAGGTAAACACTTTATTCTTTATGGCCTACAATGGCTGTCTAAACTGGATCAATGTGTCCAGGTTCTTTGTGTTTCCAGCCAAATGAACATTCAGTCTAAAATGTGGCAGGAAGCAGAGCAAATAAATGTTAAAGAGATGAAAAAAAGCAAGAGGATGAGCAGAATGATGAATGATGTATGCATGCGTGCTACATTATGAATCGAAGATTCATCTCCCTAGAGTTCTTTCAGATCTTCATGTTAAGAGCTTATACACTGGAAGACCCACATACCATGATACATAGACTTCACAAAGAGCTACTACAATAAACTGAAGTCTCATTTGCTGGAGTGATCATAGCCAGTTTACGCTAGACTTTTTGGCCATCTGTTTTAAAGAGCCCATATTCTGCATATGTACAAATTTAATTTTATGAATGACATCTACATCTACATGTTTATATGTTTTAATGTGCAAAAAACACACTATTGTTCCCATACTGCACATTGAGTACAGGCAGAGAGGAGGAGTTCTGGCAGAAGCAGCTCTATTGTGAGGAAATAATGTTGGACTGTGAGGGTCAAACTAGCTTCTAGGCAGTTGTTACGTAAATGTATTTCATGGTGATGTAGGGAAGTAATAGAGGAAAAGGTCTGGCTTCAGACAAGACATTTCAGGCAAGTAAGGAGCATTATAACTCCTCTTGGCGTGGAGTTTGAGCTTTATAAATTTGTAGACCTCCTACATACACAAAAAGCAGCTATATAACATAACGAAGGACAGGAATAACACAAAAGAAATAAATACAGACTCTTAAAGCAAATACAGCCACACTGACCACTTCTTTGACATGGTGTCAGATAGCTTGGAGTCAATTATGAGTAAAAGCTCAGTAAACCTTAAATAAGTTAGGCATAGCAGTCTCCATCGGTCATTCAAAGTTGTGAAAACATGGTAGTTTATCCCATCCGCCACCAAAAAATAATGAATTAATCCTTGAAGGCTGTTGATGTAGCATTTTTCTCCTTATGAAAGTAATAGCAACAACTCATCTGACCAAATTCTCACTGGTCAGATACGTACAAAGCATAGAGACCAACTAATTGACCACTCGACCTGCTACAGCTACAGCTCTACAGTTCACCACTATTCTCTACATTCATGCCTAAACATTATCACAAGAAATAAAAAAATAACAAAAGCTTACTACAGCTCACCTACTGTATCTGTGTGAGCCACAACCATATGAACAGTTCAAATGACTTAGAAGCACAACCCTGCAACTTCACACACACTTCACACACAACTCAAGCAGCCAGATGAGCTGAGATGACCTTTGGTTGCTTGCTAAATGTACAAAAGCTAAATTCAACAGTCCTAGAAATTTCAGCTAAAAAACAACTTGACTTCTCTTTTTGTTCTTCAAGATGTTTCACCTCTCATTCAAAAAACTACCACAGCTGTTTCAGTGCATAAACTGAAGAAGCGTCTTGGATGAGAAGTAAAACGTATTTAAAAACTACAACGTAAAGCCCAGTTGCTTTTGAATGAAGCTGATAGGATTTCCATGACCTGCATGACTGTGAATCTGCAGATGTGTAATCAGCAATACAAAAACAAGTGACAAATCTTTCTGCACAAAACCAAACTTTCAAATATAATCAAAAATGACAAAGTATCAGATCAGCTCATCGTCTCTGTTGAAAACTGTTGACAAAAACTAAATTGGCATGACACACTTCCACAGGGAGAAAGAGAGAAGAGGTTTTTGTTGTGTCCTGGTTGAATGAAACCCACAACAACTCTCCTGGTATTTCTAAATTTGTAGGACCCTTGTACAACTCTCTCAAATTAATTAATCTCACATGCACATAATTAAAAATACAGTATCAATATCTACTTGAACCCTCAGTGACACAACAGCTTTAAAAACACTTTGACACAACAGTGGACAAAGGTAAATACAAACACTGCAACTGGCATATTTCCATGAAATCTATACACACTGTGAGGACTTCAGACCATACAGTGAATTAGGTTCCTACACAAGTAAGTAATTACCTATTGAAATGAGACGTAAAATACAAGATAAGCAGTACTCTGTGACTGGAAGACATGGGGTGTCACACAGTACACATCAAATACTACAAAAGCAGAATTTGGACTTGAGTCAGTAACGTCTGACTCCACATACCTGGTTCCGAAGCCCCCCCTGGTCCCCGTGGGGGAGTCGAGGCTCTCTCCTGGCTTGGCTGGCCTGTCGCGATTCATTTGCTGCAGGATGGAGCTCAGCTCGGTGATAACGGTGTTCTTGGTGTCTGGTGTGGATGGGGGACTGCGTAACTCAGGGGGCTGATCACCCCAGAGCTTGGATGTCCTTTGAGTAGGAGTCCTAGGAGGTTCAGAGGAAGAGGGGGGAGGGGGAGGGGCCTGAGGCGGTGAACCGTAGGACTCTGGTGGCTCCTCAATGAGAGCGTCATGATAAAGTGATGTTCTGTTGATGACGGACTTGCCCTTGGGTTTGGGTGGCACCGGGGGCCGATCCACCAGGAAGGCGTGACCATCCGCGGTGGCATAGAGGCTCTCCAGAGTGCTGTCACAGAAGCCTCCCTCTGACGACAGTGTGGAGATGCTGGAAACGGTGCTGGTGGTCTCCATGTGCTGAGGATCCCCACTGCTGCGGCTGTCCACCTCTTCAATGCCCGAGTCGCCCACCCCTGACTCTTGGTCGGGTGGGGGCGGAGGATACGAGGGGGGCATGCTGTTTGCCACTCGTTTGTGTTGATCGGTGACCGGCGGCGGGGCGTGAGGGTGGTATGGGGGTAGAGCTGGTCCCCCGTTTCGTCTCTGTTGTTGTAGCATCTCTGCAATGGCACTAGCCTGGTCATCAGGAATGTCAATACTGTTTGCAAACTCCAGAGGTGGAGGGAGTGGCTCTGTGAAGTCAAAGTCCTCATCAATGTCAACCGAGGCCAGTGGAGGTGGGGGAATACGGAAGGGCAGTTTTACCGGTTCATCCAGGGATTCGCCTAAAGGAACGCTTCTCCTCCGGGATGTAGGTGGCTGATTGGCAGACAGTGTCTGAGTAGTGATAGGGTCGGGCTGGTTGGGGTCCTTCAGCTCAGATGGCCTGTTGCTGTCCTGCCCCTCCACCTCCATCTTGTTGTTAGCCTCTGTACTTGTGTGGACCATCAACAGCCCGGCCGACTTGGGCGCTGATGAGTCTGCCACATCCGCTGGCGCACTTTTCCTCTCCTCGACTGCCTGATGTTGCCGCTCTTCTCTTGCTCCATCAGACTCATACTTCTGCTCGGTCATCTGCCTCCGGAGGCCGCCTCGGCCAGGCCGCCCCATGGTCGCTGTGGAAATTGCAGCGTAGCTCGTCTCAATCCCAGAGCGTAGTTTGGTGTCAATAAACAATGGTTGGTTGAGGTCTGGTTTGTGACTTTGCTGAATTGGCAGCGACTGGGCTTCGTGTTTGGGGGTTTGCTGAACCTGAGGAGGATTTGGTGGCTGATTCTGAGGGTGGTTTTGTTGCTCCTTCATGGCCCGGTCACGAGCTGCCAGGGCCAGTGCAAGGGGAGAGTTAGGGTCAAGGGGCTTGCCAGTGACAGGATGGAGGTAGGTCCCATTAGCCCTGTAGTGGCTTTTAGGGGGCGTGGCTGGGAGACTGACAGGACTGTCCAGGTTGGGGCACTGACCTGTTCTGGTGTTCAGAGGCTCCCGAACCACTGTGGGCTCAGGAGTGTTGAAATCTGTCATATTGCCACTACCACCCCCAACAGGGGGTCCGAGCTGAGTTGAAGGGGGACCCAATATCCTTCGAAGACGCTCGTCGCTACTGAACATGCCTTCATCTATGGACTTCGACTGGCGAAGGCGAGGGGTCGGTGTGGGACCACTCAAGTCGTCATCCCCTATGTCTATTGACTGGAAGGCAATTGAGTGCTTTTTTGCCTCTAGCCTCTTCTCTCGGTCGCGAACTGCCCCAGCAATAGCTGCTGCAAAGGGGTTGCTTAGAGAGAGGGGGTCTTCAGGACGTAAACCTCCACTTCCACCAACGGTGGGTGTGAGAGGTGGGTGTTCAGGGGTGGTGGGTTCTATCTCCATACTGCTACCCTGGCTGCTCTTGCCACTGCTGCTGGTGGAGGGCTCTTTAACGATAATGGTGGGGATAGGAATGGAGGAACACGTTCTTTCTACAGGCGTAGTGGGCATAGAAACTGGGCCTGAGGGACTTGCTGGCATGTGACATGTTTTCTCTGGACTGTCTTCAACATTAGACTGCTTCACTAGCATGCCCTTCCTTCGAGCTGGTTTTGCTGGCACATACAGTGTCTTATTGCCCACCTCGGAGTAAGGGTTCTCAGGTACCGGCGTGCGCCCTCGAGTGCGTGTGCTCTCAAACTGCTCAGAGCTCTGCCGGAAATAGCCACGTCTCAGCGTGCCAACATCGGTAGTTCGGCTAATAGTTGTCACTGCGTTGGGTGAGTTCTGGACAAAGCTTGGTCGGGTGGTGCCATAGCTCTTGGTTGTCGGGCCAGCAGCTGAGTTGTAGGCAGGTGGTGAAGGTGGTGAAATGGCAGGTGGAGGAGGGATGTCCTCTGAGGTGTCCGGCATAGAGAGGCTGCGGGAGAACTTGAGCAAGGGAGGTGTGAGGAATCCCTGTTTCTCATCCTCCGTTGTACCTTGGGGGAAATTCAGAAAGACAAATTATGTTAGGACCTGCAGGAGATATCTGTCTTTTACTTGCTGCATGACCTCCTAATTCTGAAACATGTTTAGTTTTGGTTACACGACACGCTTATGGAGTTGCTGCAGCATTACTATCCAAGTTACCACCAAGTTTGAGAGCAACACATAAGTGATGCACATGTAACTTGCTTATATTAACATTTTGTATCATAAAAGGGTTCCCAGAGATATAGATGCCAATTTACCCATATTACACAAATTCTGTGAAAAAAAAAAATCACAGCGCTATGCTGGTTTCAAAAACTGAAAACAACATTCCAAAAATAAAATCTTGCCATTTTGTTTTGCCACAGCCCAAAACTGTACGTTTGCTGCAGGTGCAGCCAACAAAAAGACACATGTGCACCAGGAACAGTTAACATACATTGGGCTTTTAGTCTAGCCACTGGGTTATTGCTGTGAGTTCCTTCTTATCTAGTGTAGTAGCCAACAGAAGAAAATGTTACTTTTCAAACATTTAAGTGGTCGCAAGAAAGAGAATCTGCATGTAAAATGTCACACCAAACAGTTCTTTGACATGATGTCAGCTAGTTTGGAGCCGACTTGGAGTAAACTTGCAGAAAATGGAAAATAGGTTTGACCTTGCGGTCTCCATTAGGTTGGGCAAGGTCAAAGTTATGAAAATGCAGTTGTGTTCACAGTTACTCTGTTCCTCCCACTGCCAAAAATAATCAATTAATTCTGAAAGGCTGTTGATGTAGCACTTTTCCGCTCACGAAGGAACTCCAGGGACTGTCTGACCAACACTAAAGCCCCTATTCTTGACCATTAATTGTAAAAGCAGTTGATTCATGAAAACTGAGAGGTCAGAAAGATGTGAAAGGTAGCTGTTAGCTGCAGCCAGTAAGAACTTTCTGGTGGGTTCAGACAACTGACCAATTGAAATCTTGAAAACGAAAATTGAAACAAGAAAAAAAGCATATATATTCAGAGCGCTGTGTTTGAATCAATGCAGCAGTTATGGAGCTGTGTCACCAGATAAGGGGTTAGGTAAAGTTATTCAAATGAAATGACCAAAATACGTTGCACAAATTTACATCAATTTACTTCGTTGATTAGAAATGTAGTGACATTTAGGTATAAAAGCAGCCTTCTGCCTATCTAGAGGTGAGTAAATTAAGGTAATGGAACCAAGAAAATTTTGCTGAAGATGTTTGTTTATTTCAATAACATCCATCCATCCTTCAGAACAGTACAGTACAGCGGTGTGCAACTGTTTTCATTGCAGTCATTATGGGGAAAAAAAACAACACATAATCTTTTTTGTAACACTGATGGCACTGCAAATCAAAAGAGCTGTGAGTAACATTAGCCTGCATGACGTTCCTCTAGTTCAGCAGTGAGAATGAGGTTTCAGCATATGCTTAATGACCTCCAATATTACCGCCTGAAAGCACTCTTTGCTGACTGGCTCATTCTAATTTATCTATAATTAGCTTTAATATTGCTCAAGCACACAGAGCAAGTCCTCTGAGCATTAATAGAATATTATGACAAGCTGAAAGCACAAGGTAGTGAACGGGCAGTTCACAAGTTGAGCTGCACACTCACTCCTGCACACACACTCAGTATTTATACATCATACCTATGGACTTTTGCTTCTTCATAGTGCCCTTCTCAGGTATCCCCAGGTATGCCCCCGGCACAGTGGGTGGCACCACTGCTACTCCCTGGCGGTCGTGATACATGGACTGAAAAGCAGAATATTGTTAATGATGACACTTCTCATTAACTCTCTGATGACTGTGACTAACATTGATGGTGCAAGTCCACAGAATCCTTCAATATTCAATTCATTGTCTATGTAAGCAACTGTGCAATGCTTTTGGGTAGCATTGCATTTATGGCAAGCCGTTTCAGCATTTAATAGCGAGACTGGATATTTCCTGCAGATATCCATAATTACATTTTTCCTCCATGTGTTTCTCGTTACAGATCCAGATTCCAGTTTGAGATATTTACAATTTAATTCTGACTAGTCAAAATTCTAGTTCCAGATTACTTTAATTCCCCTAAATTCAACATATCTACAGTGTCCATTTCAAATATCTTAACATAAGTTTAAACTGCTCAAAATAATAATAATAATAATAATTGTAAATATCCAGAACTTGGATTCTGCCTTGTCAAAATGTCATTACAGAAATACATAATTAGAGTTTTGACTTGGCGAAACGGCGCAGCAGATATCTGTAGTTACGTTAGAAGTTACGGCAAGTGGGTGTTGAAAATGGAGGCGGTAGCTCTTGTTCTCCAAAACTTCTTGCTGATGCGCTCTTTTTTTAAACAACCTTATCCACAACAGCAACCGCCATTACATCTGCTGTTAAAATGCTTCCCTCAACCATTGACCATGGGAAGCCTCACATGAGCAGCTTCATGCACCATCCCTTATGGGCGGTTAGCAAACATACCTGTAACTCCATCTTATTAAACAGTAAAAGGATCCACCTTGTGGAACAACCAGGTACTACAGGAAATCTACAATACATTTTGTGACACATGTCCCTTGTCTTCTGCCTTAACATGTAATCGATTTTTAATCAGGCAGGTTATAAATGCATTTCATCGATTAACAATGAATCCTAATAATCCTAGTTTCCTGTTTCAGGAAGGGAGAGCAACTGTTAATAATAATCTGCTCCGTCGCACGCCTAACAAGTGACCCTGTGCGTCCGAAAAACGTCACTGTGGACTTGTCCCACAACAGTATTTGGTTTCAGTTATATATCCAGTGTTCAAAAATAAGACATTGAAATTCAAAGAATGGCATTTTTCCATTATGGATTTTGTGGAGGCAGCACAAACTACAGCCAAAAACACACTCATCCAAACACATCTAAACTAATGAAACACACTGATATCTCCAACAAGACTGCAATAACTGGTTTATTCTTGTTATATTAAATATTGTGTTAAATCTTCATCTTAGAAAAGCTCCCAGGTAAAGAAAGTGCAGTAGAAAGCACAGTATTTTCCTTAGAATTGTGGTAAAGTAAAAGAAAAAAAGTAGCACAAAATGGAGATACTTAAGTAAAGCGAATTAAAACTGCACCTAAGCACAGCACTTAAATAAATGATAAATGTCCTCTATGTCCATAACAGTTTTTCACTCGTGTCCTCTTACGTTCATATCAGTAGGCGTGACCAAGCAGCGACTGGATGGGCGTGGTTTGATTGTGGCGATCTTCATGTCAACAGGTGAGGTCTTCTGGGCATGTGTCATCTCCTCAACTTTGTCTGCAAGACAAAGCGAGTTGTAATCGATGAGCAACAAAACAGCGGCGGCGGGAGTGAACTTGCAAAGCCTTAGTAAGGATCTGACGCAAGCCAATCATTCACAGTGACCCTTCGTTGTGTTTCCACACTGAATTTGCAGATGAAACTGAAACAGAAAACATAGAAACACATTGTCTTTTTTTGGAGGGGAGGGGGGACTCTGATGAAATGTGTCGGGTGTGTCCAGCCTTGGAAGCCGTGCAAGCTCTTTCCAAACAGCCGACTCAGCAGCATCATCCAACTCTCAGGGTCGTTCCCTCATTAAACCCCCCGAACCCCAAAACACACGGCTTGAAGGTATGGTATCGTTAAAGAAAATGTTCAATTACAAATCGCCAAAATTACACCACGTGTAATAAGAAGAAACTGTGAAAATAGAGAGCGTTGTCGAATTTTCAACTTAAAACTGAGATGTTTTTGCAAAATCATTTTATTCTATATGTCTTGTTTAAAAAAAAATGCCAAAAACAAAAGATCTGTAGTTAAACAGATTCCATAAAAACTGAAAACTTTGTGCTCCTCGTCCAACGTAAAGCAACGAGTGGCTCAGCATAAAACACACTGGATCAATGAAATAAATGCAGCATGGCTCCAGACCAGTGTACAGAGGAGCAAGTTGTCAGCATGTTGTTGGAAGATATATTTATGCATTGTGAAATAGTTAAATAGAAGTGTGAAAATAAAACGCCAGGATTGTAGAAGTTGTAAAAGTGTAAATAGTAAAATTCCAGTTTGGTAACACCTGTGGGCAAATGTTGTACATGCTGATTTCAGTTTTATTCAGTTTTTCAGAAAAAATCCAATTGTTTCATGATTTATGGTGTTCCAACTGTGTCAAACTGCACAAAAGACATTTCTGAAGTCTCTCTACTTCTGTGCTGTTTCCATAGAGGTGCAGGACTTCACACTGCAGTGAAAAACGAGTCCATAGCGAGAGTAAAAAAACGCAGCTTGGGGTTCAGAGGGTTAAATGTAAAATGAGTGATGAATGTGAAGTCTGTCAAGTTTGCCGTTATCTCCCAGTGGTTTTCTTTTTTTTTCTTCTTTTTTTAAAGCCTGCGATGTGAGAAACGGCAAATTTGGCAGAACTGAACTTCCCTCTGGTGTGTGATGATGCCATCAGGTAGAGTCCACCTAAAGGGCTTCACTCAGAGAAGCTACATGCTAGCCCTGATCTAGCCTCCTGCGGGGTCACCTCCCTGACTAGCTCTGCTCAGGATGTAGAAAAGCTTCCATGCATTAGGGGAGTGATTACTTAGAGTGACTTGGAAAACAATCCTCTTCTTCTGCGCATCTACACACAGAGGAGAGGAATGGGGGAGGGGAGGGGAGGAAAGGGGAGGAGAGGAGCATCAATGACCTTAACTACAGTTAGAGCTAAAAACACACAAACACACACACAGAAGAGCAGAAAGAGGCACATTTCCTCTCTCTTTCCGATGTGTCTCCCAATTGGATTGCGGCTACAGCATATCAGACAACATGCAACACGGTTGCCCTGGAAACCTATCTGTGAGTGAAACATTTCCTGGAATAAACCTCCTCCTCCTCCTCCTCAACGCACACATAAACACACATTTACACAAGCCTGTACTGACACATGAGGCACCCATGAAAAGAAAGAGACATGACAGCAAGCCTTTTTAGGTCAGGTAAACTGAACAAACACTGACGAACATTTTGTGTTTTTTTTTGGCTCACAAACATACACACATGTACACGACTGTTTTGTATTTCCTCATTAAGGGTCTGTTGCTACATGTCTTTGCGTTTGAAGCTTGAAATTCTTCCAGAAGGTGAACAGTGTGCTGCTGTTAGTGTTGCAACATTGGGATCCTGGGTTTAAGAAGCACTCGGGTGAACTATTCCTTTAATTAAAAACAAAAACGGGACCCATCAGCACCAGGGCTGCAGGATATATCGCTTTAGTATCGACATCACAATGTGAATTCAGGCAAATTGACTTATAAACTTCTTGCTTCAACTTTTTTTGATACAATAAAAGCTGCCATTATTTACTCTGATTGAATGTTCTTGGATGGTGGGCTGCAACTAACGACTACTTTCATTGTCAATTAATCTGTCTATTGTTTTCTTAGTTAACTGATTAGTTGTTTTGTCTCTAAAATGTCAGAAAATGGTGACAAATTTGAAAAGACGACACCCTGAAACGTCTTGTTTTGTCCACAAGTCAATGATATTTAGTTTACTGTCAGAGAAGAGGAAAGAAACCAGAAAATATTCACATTTTAGAAGCTGGAATTAGACTTTTCCCTAAAAAAAATTTGAAAAAAGAGTCTGAAACTTATTATTTAATTGAACAAACTACCATAATAATAATAGTATACAGTTTAACAGTTGACAACTAATTGATTGATCAGGGAGTCGCTGCAGCTCTAACATGAACAGGCTTTGCACCGAGAAGGATACAACACTTGTGCAATATGATATTTATAGAAGCTGGAATCAGACAATTGAGATTAATCGACTTGTTGGTAGCTCTATTGGAAACACTCAGTCCTTTTGTCTGTACAGCAAAATGAGCAAAGAACTGGTGAGAAACACTGACAAGAGAAATTTGGTTGCAAAAAGGAACGCAACATCAGTTTTACGGATATATTTGAGCTACAGAAAGAATGATGTTGATCAAAAACAGGCACTCTGTCGGCAACAATGCAGCCACATGATGCAACTCCATAAATTTGTGTGACTATATAAATCAGCAGCACAAAACTCTGTATGACAAGTGCAAAGCCACATCTGAATGCCATCCAAAACAAAAAGCTATTTTGGATGCCTTTGCCAGTGTTACACCACACGAGAAATGTTCCACACAGCTTTTTTCAGCCTCTTTTAAAATATTTTGTATTTTCGATGCACTTGCCTACAAAATCACCCCAATCAGAATGATTAATTCACGTGTTTTTTCATATCACAAAGCCAGCTTTTCTCCAATATCGTGCAGTCCTACTTAGCTTCATGAAGGAGGAGGAGAAAAAACCCCAATAATCTGCGATTGTGAAAAGGCAAAACATCGTTATACGACATCAAAGCATGCACCAACAACATTTAGAACACAATGACGTTGCTGTAGTCGGAAACACGTTGTACTTCATGCAAAAACACGGCGGGTGTAGAGTCAAAGAAGCTGTTCAGACAAATCACACCTTTAAAAGAAATCGTCACCAAATACAACAGTTAGTAGTTAGTTAATCACAGTGAGGCGGTGGGGTGCAGGGGGGTACATGACATAAATCAATCACTAAAGATACCAGATCAGACTTAAGCATGCCTACAGTAACTTACCACCTTTCTTTTTCCTTAGAGTGGCTTAAGGGGCGACAGAAAAAGACTTCTGAGTCTTCACAGCACATAAACACACTCGGGAGGGAAACTCTGCCCGCATTTTAGCTTCTTTCATAACATTTGTATAAAGTATTCAGTCAGACTTAACAATGCTACCAAGCAGTACTATTACTACTACACATGCTTAAAGCACAGAATGAAATGTGTCAACTAAGTAGCTCAGTTAAAAAAAAAACCTGCTGACCAGAGGTGTTTTTCTGTCAGCAGCTTTCTGCAGCATAAGCAGATTGTCCTCCGTGTCATGCATTTATTAATTCACCTTTCATCTCGCTGCCTGCACTTTGCACACCTTCGACACAGGGCACAAAGCTGCAATTACTAATGATTGACCCTTTAGTGTATCCAGTAAATCAGAAGCTGCAGTGCAAACCCACCAATCTGCTGTTCTTTAAGTAGTTGATCAATAAAAGGGGGGAAAAAAAAAAGTGAAACGTCCATAAGAAGTTCTCACAATCTGACGTGACTCCTTTAAACTGCCTCTTTAATTTTCTTCTCAAATCGATTAATTTAGAATTACAGAAGAGGTGGGGCACCCTGCTTGAAACAAAGACCGCATCAGGTACAGTTAAAATCTAATTTGTGATGCTATTAATCAATAGTCACCTTTACTTTTTCCATGCTGGGATTTCGAGTGCAAAGGATTCATATGAAAATGATACATGCATGTTATCCGATTTTAAGCAACTGATGAGGGATCAACCAATTATTGGATTTGATATCTTTGGTATCTATCTTTGTTTTAACTCCTTATTGATAAAATAAACTAACATAAAAATGCACCACTTTGGCTGCCTCCATGTTTTCTTCTTCTTATTAAGTGAATCTAAGGCAAACTTCTAAAACATAATGCTAATTACACTTGTTTGCTTTAACTGCTTGATAGCGAATAAACTCGGCTGTGCGGCGTCGTCAAAAGGTGGCAGTATGGGCTGCAAAGCACTTGCCTGTAATAAACAGTGTAGAAGAAGCTGGAAACAAAACTGAGGCTGTGTCCCAAATCATTCACTTTCATTACGTACGCTACAGCTGCCCTCACAAAGTATGTTCTGTTTCACGCAGTGTGCGCACCACTGGGACAGACTACTTCATTATAATACTGTGCTTAAAGCTTTGACCGTCGCAGTGTGTAATGCAAAATGAGCCGTCGTCTGTCTCGGCGCTCTCGGCGGCTCAAACTGGTTTATACTCGCGTGAGACACCGTGATGTAACTGCGCAGAGAATTGTGGGTCAGAAAAGCATGCTGGCTTGCATACTACAAAATCCAAACAAATGTAGTAGGATCCTGCTATTTATAGCAAACTGCATTTGAGATACTGTGTACTTGGAGGTATTACATCTTTTTCTGGCACAAATTCTATGAGTACGGTTGTATGGATATCAGAACGCGCTCCATTTATTCACCAACCTCTGAAAAAAAATACTTAAAGAAGTAGAAACAAATAAAGCTCTGTCCATCTGCAGAATAGATATAGATAGAAGTCTGCAGGGTTGTTTCCAGTTGATGTAATTACGCTTTTACGCCACCTGCTATCGGCCATGTTAAAATGCCACCTAGATTCTCTGGAACTAGACACTCATGAATGTTGTGAGGTAAATGTTAACTACATCAGAGTTTTTTCCATCTCCTATAAAGCTCACTAACTATTTTTTGTAAACGTCTAAAACCGTATCAGGTGACAGATTTGCTTTATTTTTTTTTTTTTTGCGGAAATTGCGGATGTTAAACCATTTCCCTTAACTTGTTTCAAATGTCATACTTTAAAATGTGCATAAAAGTACATTATGGAAACCACAGCACAGCACTATTTCATTGGTGACACCTCACATTACAAGTTTGTGTTACTCTGAATTCTGACAATGCTTAAATACTGATGATCAGTATTGGTACGAGCTTTGAAACAGCATCGGTCGACCCCATAACAGGTATCAGCCACACGGTGTTTAGTGTTCACGGCAAGTTTGACTTTTTTTTTTTGTCACCAGATCAGTTTGGATTTTTCACTGTAAAAAAATATATAAAAGTCAGGAGCAGCATAGTGAAGTTTAAGATAAGGAGCTGCATGCAAAAAACTGCATGCTTCCAATTCCTCTGCATGCTCGGTAACTTTACTGAGTCCTGCTGCTGAGTGGAAAACTACCGGCTCTGTGCGCAGCATGAAACCAGATGGAGGTTGTAATTACTATTGACTGAATCCTTTATGAAAACAATGTTTGGCTGCAGTCTAAACAGATACACCTGCTGCTCTTCTCTTGTATTTCTGACAAAGTAGCTTCTCGGCTACAGTTTGCTCTGGTATTAAACCGTCGTAACCAAGGAAACCACACCAAATCAACCAGGACTCAGATATTAGGGACTTTAGCATCAGGAACAATCGATATGCTTTTTTGGAATAAAAATATGAACCTTCAGGGAACAAGAGCAGAGGAGCTAATTCACAAAGCCGTGAATTTAGTGTGTGTGTGGTTTCAGCTTAGCTGTTATCAACTAAATAAAGTAGATCTTTAGAACATAGAGGCGTCTCTCCTTTCTGTCTCACACACTTCCTCCTTCTCACCCTTCCTTTCCTTCCATGTATCCTTCCTCTCTCAGGCCTCTTGTTCAGAATCGCTGACTATCCTAAAGATATTAGAACAACTATGTAGAGGGAGTCCTCACACAGATAAAAACAAACAAACAAAAGAAAAACAAAGAAAGATGACACTATCCATAATGCTGTTTCTTTTTGCTTATTAGCTCTTTGTAACAACAGCAGCTATGGGTGCAGGCATAGGCGTAGATTTTGTAAAACTGCTGTGAAAACGAGACAAAACCTCCGACAGGGCCATACTCCTTCAGCACTGGGTCTTTTTTATCTCAAGAAATGAATTATAAGCTCATGTGAAAAATCAGATTCATTTATATCCTCTTTTCAGTTATTACATGTTGCCTGAATTTTGTGTTTTCCTTTACTTAAAGTTAATTATTTTAAAAAACAATCGGTGTTCTCACCTGACCGACTCAGAATCAGCAGATTTTTTTAATATATAATAACTTTAGTATATTTAATGTAGCAAATGTTTATCTTCATACAAAAAATATTTCACAAGTTTCAGGCTCTTGAAGTTCATAGAGGTGGATCAGAATTTTGTGCTTTTTAATTTGCTTTGCTTTTACAGCATATTTCAGCCCTCATAACTTCATCAGTGCAGGAGATAGACACAAATTATTAAATAAAAGTACATTTTCAGGGATGAGAACCACATTTAAGCTGTTAAAAAAAACTGCATCCAAATTAATTTTACATCCAGTCCAGGTGTCCCAATCTTTTTTCTATAACCAACTTTGAGCATCAACATCATCTTAGCTTCAATAATAAAACGGCACAAGTTTACTGTCTCAGACACAGAGTAAAGAAACAAGCAATGGAACGCCAGATGTGTTTCTGTTTTCTGATAATTCCCCTGAGAAAACTTTAAAAAGCGCATTTTGAGTAAACTTTCCAGAGTCATATCACCATGTGGGACAGGTGGTTGGTCACAACAAGTTATAGCACATTCAGAGTCTCATTTTTACCTGCATTTGATACCAGGTTCAACTTCTAGCCTTGATATCTTCTGTGTGATATTCATTGTTTAATATAGTCATATTTTGACACTCTGTAATGTAGCTTATGGCTGTGAAAAAAGAAACATTGGTGTTGCTAAGTGTATAATAGTATGCATTTACCAGCTCAAATTTGTTTTCAATACCTGAAAATTTCATGCAGCTCCTGTACATACAAAACACAAATATTGCATTGTATGGACCAGCGCTTGTTTCAGCTACTCACAGACATTACACTGGTGCAGCTTTGCCAAGATTTTGGCTGTAGATTGCGACACCTGGAGTAAAGCGGCTGCAGGACTGAACAGAGCTTAAATGTGTTTTTCATCCCTGACAAATTTAACTCCAGTACTTCTGAAGTTATTAGGGCTAAAAATAAATAAATAAATAACTAAAAAGTTGTAAAAAAAATAAGGCTCCAGTGACCTCTAAGGGCCTGTTAACTTGAAAAATATTCATAGTATGAAGGTAAAACTTTTCAAAGCTTCATTAAACATATTAAAGTTATTGTACATAAAAACTCAGCTGATTTTTCGGGGGTCAGGTGGAAACTTTTTCTGTTTTTTTTTAGATTTGGTTGATTTTATATTGAATGACCTATAAATAAAGACAATGATGCAGAAAAAGCATACATTTTTGCATAAAGATTCATCAGAGTGCATGAAAGAAGATCTCTGATGCTCAAAAATTCGAATATCCACATGAAACCTACGCCCATGGCTGCAGGGATCTAGAAGCAAGAGTCTTCATGCATAAAGGCAAACGAGGACAGGAGATGAAGAAGGGAGGGAAAAAGCAGTTTTCTTCTATTTTTTTTTTTTTTTAGCAAAAATGATCAAATGATGGAAATGCAGATTGCATCAGCCTGAACAAAAGCCTCATTCAGCCATTGTGAGCCGATGGATGTTGCAAAATGGATGGCAAAAGGTTATGCAGCATTAACTGCTTACCTTTATCCACTATTGAGAGATTAACCAATCAATGAGAATAAGAAAGAGGAACAAAGAAGAGAGAGGTGCCGTTAGACGCCGACTTCCTGATGCCATTGTGAGTAAAAAAAACAAACAAACGGAGACACTCTTACCGAGTTCCTCCAGCTCAGAGGTCATCGACTTGGAGCGCATGGACAGTGCTGTGGTGGGGGCTCTCTTTGGGGGTGGAGGAGCTGAGGAGGAGACAGTCAGAGCGAGGTGACTAAAAGCATTGTGTTTTTATTCTGATACAATAGCGTTACACTTTCTAATAGTCTTTAAAGCCACACAACTTGTCAAGCAACCAGTCGATTCTCAGAAAAACATATTATATTAATAAATAATTGCTGAAGGGTGAAGTGATTCGGCGAACTTCCATCATGGATGATCTTAATTTGGCATATAATCATCTTTCCTTAGTTTTTAAAAACATTGTCTAAACGTTCCTACTCCACCTGAACTCAACAAAAACCTCATGGTTCTGACACTATTAGGTTGACTCTCGTTGGATGCTCTACACATCTTGAAGGTATTTCGTAAACAACAGACCTCATAGCAGGCAAGGAATTACAGCGAGCAGACCAACGTCATGAAAAAGCTTTGTTAGACAAGTCCATAGGTAAGTGCAGTAAATTTGAAAATATTTTTAATAAGTGCAGCATTATCAATCATCAATCTGTTAACTTGTGGTACAAATTAGAGTAGTCTCAGCAGTTGTCCTGTTCTGATTTCTCTATTTCAAACCACAGACACTTTCTATGGATTTCAAAAGCAGGTCATCACATACGGCACTGGAATAAAGGAACTCTATCCAAACTGATTGCCTTTTAATGTCTAACATGCGTGCTGGGCAGATGTTGTTAAGTACCACAGAAGACTTTGTCATGGTGTCCCTTTACTAGCTAAGCTCCTGATACACTCTGCTTGCCAACACAAAACTGTTCACCTCCCCTGTGAACCAAAACATGAAACATAAGTGGTTCAACCAGGTCCTAATCATACAACAATTACTAATACAATAATTAAAGTGCAGAAAATGGTATCGAATTGGGACTTATTGGCAGATACTTAATATCAAATGATTCAGATCAGATTAGGCACCAATAAACTTAATCAGGACATCCCTAATTGTAAATTCTTCCCATCCAGATCCTGTGCCGGCTGTAAATGCAGATCGTTAGCATTTAGTTGTGTAAGTACACGAGCTCTGTCTCGGTTTAATCCCTTCTTAGATTCATTATGCAGAAGTTGCCAGCGCAGGGGTCTGTTTCCTCCTCTGTGTCGTGCCTCTTAGGGTAATAGAGTTTAAGCTGTTTTCGCTCCATGCGTTGATGAATCTAAAAACAAATTTGGCTTGATGTACAGTATAGTGCATTGTATGCTGTCATTCTTGCTAAGTCTATCATTTTGTCAAAGTGTGAGGTCAGTTTGGGCTGGACATTTTAAAGTAGGTATTTTTACAAAAAAAGCTGAAACTTTCTGGGTGTTTTAATTTTGGAACAGCAAGCAACTGCCTTAAATCTTGTTAATGTCTCCAGAGCAAAGGAGCCAAACTATTCAGTGACTCTGCTCTCTGACAGCAGCTCTGTAGTATCAATACTGATTATCCACCTGGTCTCATAGGATGGAAACTCAAAAAGCGTCAGAGTGGCAGAGATACGAATCACCACTTCAGAGTGAAAACAGGATGCACAGATATGTGAGTTTGGACTTCAGCCTTGAGTTGAAGTGACAGATTTACATCCAGGTCTCCGTATGCACAACTAATTATGTAATCACGTGAGTTCAGCTAAATTAGCTGGAACAACTGTGATTAAAATCGCAATTCTAACCGGAAAATTGTGAAATCTTCTTTGGTCAGATAGCTCACCCCTAAGTAACAGTTTCAGTCAGCTGTTCCAAGTTAAAACATAGTTACGAGAGAATGTTTTGCCTTTATTTGTCAAATATAACTTCAAAACCGCTACGATGGAGACATCATGTTTCTTCCTGTCATGTTGCAGTGTGTATTTTTTGGACATTTCTTAGACTAAACAGGTGACTTGACATGGAAGGAACTTAGAGTAAGTGTGAGCTGTGAACATTTACAGGAACAGCCCTTTATCGAGACCTTTCAGCCTGTCTGTTTCCATCAGAGTATAGGATCCAACACCTTCGGCTGTAGAGTTAACTCAGCGTGTACAAAAGCAACAACAAATAGTAGCTATTGGATATAACTGCAAAACTATGAGCACATAGGAAATAGAACAATATCTGTACACAGCCTGCATGTAAATGATATATGAATTATTTCAATACATGCAAAAGCAACCAGCACACAAACCAACACTGCAAATAATCTTGAGTTGCATCCCTACTTTTGCAGCCCTGCGATTGTTTGCTACTGTATAGAGATGCCACTTCATATAAAGGCTTAGTTAACTTTATTAACAGTGAACGTGATTTCGCTATTGGTCATAAATGTGGAAAAATATGGATCTGTAGGGAGGAAAAAAATGTAGTTTCAAATCCTAAATTAAGTTTTAAAGTGACAGTATAATTGTGAAACAAGACACTGGGATATTGGTGTTTCAGCATTTTTAAATCACTCAGTCATTTTACTGACTTGATGAATCTTCTGCTGTTGTTCCACTGCATTCTGTAACTGCTGTGGCCGCGGCTGCTGTTCTTAATGATGTTACATTTGCTCCCTTTCCATATGTCCTCGCACGCTGCAAAGCTTTTTGTACACACTATGTTCTTTACCCATCTGTCTTACTGCATTACAACCTGGGAACAGGCAGGCGTGACTACACGAAAGGCTGTGAACTCACTCTGTAAATCCAAAGGCCAGATGATCGTCATCACTGAATGTACTGCAGAATTCTCCTCTTAAAGGAGGTCTTGCATTTCTGGGCGGTTGAGGAGAGCATCAGTAGTTCAGAAAGACAACACGTAGAAACTCTGGAAGCTTTGCAGTGTTTGAAACAAGGCCCTATCTTTAGCTAAAATTGGAATTAAATTGTCACCACCAGTGTCTGCCTTGTATTTATCACACAGATTCTGTTCATTATCCCTCACTGATGGACTTTTGTGTTGTTTTGTGGTTTCTAATTGTTGTTTTTGTTGACTCAGGGACGACGAGCTGCTGGCTAACAATTGTAGCTGCTTTAAATTGTGCACTGTCCCTGCAAAATGTATTTTTAAAAAGTCCAGTGAAAATAAATAAATCTTTGCTTATTGGCAGCAAAAGTCAGAATTTGTTAATTGTCATCTAATAAGTTCTGACAGTATCCAAATAAAAACACAAAGTCTTAATTGAGTTTCAAAGGTCTTCTTCAGCTGTTTTTAGCCTCAGGTGACATTCCTCAGTCAGTAACTTTACAGGAAACACTGTTTGCATTATGAACATGGAGTAAGTCAGGTTCTTTGCTGCCTCAGAGGGATGTTATTACATAACACGTCATCAGTCAGCATGCTGCTTTACTGCAGTCTTTGGTATTTTAATACAGGAGGTAGCAGAAAGATTTTCACACCATCTTACTACATGATGCTGCCCTGCTGCTCCACACCTCATCATTATTTCATTTTCCAGCATCAGCGTCACGTATTTCAGGCAGGAAAAGTCCCCCGTGTTTACAAATTTTCTTTGGCGTGACGCTCTGAATAGTGTCGTCGTACCTTTTTTGCGTGCCGTGTCCTCGGGGTCCAGATTCCGGCTCACCGTCACCACCTTGATCAGGAGCCGGTTGCCCCCCTGGCGGATCATGTTGACCACCTGTCTGTGGCCCACCTTCACCACGTTCTCCTGGTTCACCTGCCGCAAACACACAACGGTGGAGGCATTAATGGGCTGAGAAAGAAGGATAGACTTCTGAGGAATTCTGAGAGCGTTAGGAAAAGTTTTCTCAGCCTGTATGCTAACCGTTGCAGTTTGAGAACATTTTGAGCAGCATGGAAGTATTTTAAACTTCTGTATGTCTTGAGAAACCTTCTTTTGGGTGGGAAAACATTGTCACCCCTCCTATGCTCAGACTACAGGACTTTAAAAAAATCCCACCACATTTTGAAATTGAGTTGCACGTGATGAGAAACTTCACAGATATTCTTCTCTCTAATCTTAGACATGCACACACTCCAAGGTTAGAAAATAATGGTGCATCATACACTACCACACTGAGATTATAGTATCAGAAGGAGCAGAGCACCACATGATCTCATGGGGAAGTAGATGTAAACAAAATGGAGAATGTGGTGCAACAATTTGCTGTAATGGTAATAATACTTTACGGTGAGAAAAAACAAAAGCAGAAGGCTTAAATGATGAGTCTGGGTGAGAATATGGTCGGGAAGATGTGGTCAACGAGGGTTGCCTGTTGTTCAGCGTGAACTGGAGGTGAGATTTTAATCAGTTTTAATATCTGTAGCTAACATTAGCCTCAAGAGTTAGAATGTTTAGCGTTGCTAATTGTTGGGGTGGCCCTGATGAGCCTGCAAAGAGTTCATGAGGCTTAAGACTGAATCTGTAAACCCATCACATTACAAAATAATTTGGCACGAACATCTGTCCAGATGAAGATCGCAGACCAAATTCCTCCTCCGATTGTCAGGAGGGGTGAAACTGGAATAAATCAACCAGAAACTCCTGTAGGCAGAGCTCTGTTTAAATCCAAGAGCAGAAGAAACTAAGAATATGGAAACTTGACAAACCACACACACACCATCATTCTATAGTGTACATCTCTAAAGTACAAACTCAAAGCAAACTGCCCCCTAATCTGATTTACCATCAGATACTGTAGGCGACCATGGCCAGGTCTATCAAGAAACAAATACATGGTTTTAGAATAGTTTTGTGAGTTGAAAGAGGTTTTTTACTGGAATGGATGCAGTCTTATAGAGCTGCACGACTGCGACCTGTAAGATAAGATTGTTCTCACGTTAATTTATTGATTTTAGAAACAAAATATGTTTACTGCACATTAATATTTGAATAAACGGAGCACAGCCTTCACTGCTAATGTCTGACTGCATCAAAATACAGTCAGACTTAAAATAATCTTCACCTGAATTCAGTGCATCTCCTAAATGGATAAAGCTGTACCAAAACTTTGTACCCAATATTAAAACAACAGAGCAGCTTAACTTTGCACATTGTGTAATATGGTGACACACTGTATAGTGTTCCTGGTAGACATTTGATTTTTCATTTTGCGCATCTGCTCTCTGTTGGAAATCGCTCTTCCACTTTGGACTGCAGCTGCAACATCCAGGAGATTTCTGCACAGGCTGCCGCTGCAGGGTTACGTGCACAGCAGCATGACAGCTTCCAAAAAAAGTGAAGCCAAAACATCTGGATGGCTTCCTGGTAGCTGGCTGTTAGTGTAGGAAGAGCTTGATTTGATATGCAGCACAGTTCTCGGTATTTTCAACATCAGTATTGCAGTCGATCATGTTCATTTGACTGCAGAAAGCCAAAATCGAGATTAATATTTGATTAGATGTGCAGCCCTATCTATCCTCTAATAGTGAGGTCAATGTTTACGCATGACAGATGCAAAATGAAAAAAACCTCCAGTTTAAAGAAACAATATTTATTTTTATCAATATAAAAACAGCAATGGTAAAAAGCAGCAAGAAACTAAACACCAGCAATATGCTGCAAAGAAGACATTCAAAGATTTGCAGCGTCATGCTGGGACAGATGCTGTTTCCAGGTAGAAACCTCAATGTGAGAGACCAGCGACGTGGCAGGAGTCTGACCAAACAGAGGCATAAGGGAAGGACTGATATTACACTGCAGCTGTGCCCCAGTTACACACAATATCAGCCCCGCTTTTATCACAAAACCTTTGGCGGTAACAGACACATTTCCCCAAAATGGAGACTTGTGCTTCTTGAAGGGTTTGTAAAAGAAATAATTAATAGCGTGCACACCTATGGTCCACCTACACAGGTGATTTTACTTGTTATGGCTGATTAAACCTCTCCTCTGGTCTGTGTGGGTGCGTACAGTCTGTTTGAGTGACATCTGACCTCATTTACACTTTATGTTGCACATCCAGATAAAACCCAGGTGCATCTTATGGAGTACAGTTTTCACTCAGGTATACACTGTACAGAGTATTTGGCTTCTAGTTTACATTTTTTAACAAGCTCCCAATCAGGAACTTTGATAAAGTGGGAACGACACATCTGGTGACTTCATGCACATCCCAGCAAACTTCTGACCTCTTAAACATTTCAACCACAATAGCTGAAACCACATGTGGATCTTTAAGCTCATGAAGTACACACAGGTGAAACATCTGGATGACTAATCACTTGTACATTTGCCTCCTACAGATAGTCAGTCATGTACTTCAAAGCTGATTTTATTGCTTTCTTTAGTTAATGTGTATCAAGGTGAGATCATTCCTTTATCTTCATTAGTTTTTATTGTATTGTGCAAATGTATTAATTATGTTATTAACATCAAAACTATTACCTGTGCACTTGATAAATAAAGCTGTCAAACTCTAATCAAACCTTTTATCTGCCACACTTACCTGAAATAAGCTTTTTTTCTACACTTCCTGCTCCTCCCTGTAACGCCTGCAAGTTAACTTTAGAACAGTTTTAGATAATTGTTTGATCCATGCAGCTCATGTCTGCTACTTTTAATTATGGTTTTTAAATTGAGGTCATTTATTATTTTAAATCTACGTCCTTTACTGTGTTATATTATTATTATATTATTATATTATCAGCGCTCAACTTACTCGTGTATGAAATGTGCTACACAAATAAATCAGCCTTGCCTTTTCCTTACTAAAAATAGGTCAGTTAAAATGATCAATAACTGTCAATATCGACTGAGAGGAAACATTTTATTGTGATAAACTTTTCAGCTACACCCCCAGGCTTCAGCTTAAATCTGGAATATGTAACTTCCTCCTGTTTCTGATAATTAAAATAATCTGTCCTGAGGACTAAGGGGCTCAGCTGGTAGAGCGGCTTGTCCACTAAATACAAAGTGGGCGGTTCGATCTCCAGCTCCTCCGCATGCCAAAGTGTGGTGACTGAACCTGAAGCTGCTCCAAGTGGCAGCTCCTGTGTCTGAATGGGTGAATGATAAACACCGTGAAGCGCTTTGAGTACTGCCAAAGGTAGAAAAATGCTATTAAAGTGCAGACCATTTACCATTTACTGAACCTGCCCGCTAAAACACCAAATGTTGATCAATCCACTACTGAAAATAGTTGCCAACAACTACAATACTTCCTCTATTCAGCCCATTATCGGAATTTACTGAGCTTTCCTTTGATCCAAAAACTGAAACAACATGTTTATGAGGAAATCTTGAAGATTTACATCGTCAGTTTCTCAGCTGTCTCGCAGCCCTGGATGAAAATGGAGGTTAGATCAAATCAGATCAGATCAGATCAGGTTTACTGTCATTTTGCTGTACATACACAGTAGTACAGGCAAGATGAGAGAGCGTTTCTTCAGGATCATTTAAGTTTTGCAGAACGAACATCTGGGATAGGCAAGACACTGAACGTTCACACTCGCTGTCTCCTGAAGGGGCCGCTGCGTCCATGCCCGCCACCATTCTATTAGGTGCAGCACTAATAGAAGATATTAGGACAGAGGTAAAAGTTGTGACTGATTTTTCCTTTGATTCATCCTGAAGACAAAGTTTCTCAGCAGTAAGAAGACTTCAAGGGAAACGCTGGAGAATTCCATTTAAAACTGGCCATAGATATGCAAATACGATTGTGGCGGGGTGCTTCCTCCGTGTCCTGCTGCCAGTCTTCATAATTACAATATTCATGATGGAGAGGGGCTGCTGCCCTCACAGTCCGACTTCAAAGACAATCAGAACAAGTTGGTCTGTGGCCAGAAAGAGATTCTGCTGCAGAAACTTCAGCGGCAGCGGCTGTAATTAAAGGCGACGTGTGTTGTTTTTTTTTTCTCCGTGTAGAGGTCACAAACACCAGCAGGCCACATATATTAACATAGCCGCTATCCAAAACACTGCACTGCACACCCCCACGCTCATATCAGATTTTTGGCTGTGCAAACAAACACACACACACACAGACACAAACACACACAAACACACACACACTTTATACTTTCAAACATGCATGCCCCCGTGGATGGTTTTTAATCTCATTACCGCTCGTCTAATTTAATATGGGCCCTGCTGGACCGCTCCTCTCATCTATTCTCCGGTCTGCTCCGCCCCTCCTCTTCTTCTTCTTCATCTTCTTCTTCCTTCAGACAAACAGAGGAGGAGGGGTCACATGAAGAGATGCGACCGGCCCGGAGCGACGGCGAAGGAGTGATGGATGAGGGGAGCGAGAGAAAGGAAAAGTGGCAGATGAGGGGAAACGTAGAGGATGATGGGAAGCGATGAAGATGGAGTAGAGAGTTGGGGAGTTTCTTTCTTTCTATCCTGAGTTTTAATCCAGCAAACTCAGGCATCACAAGGGCACACATTTCAGTAATTAAAGAGAAACGCTCCAACAGCTGTTTGGGTTTGACCTTGTGTTCCCGCCGTCATCACAGGCACTGAGGTTCCCTCATACACTCCAACACACACACATAAAGACAGTTCACATATAGGGGTAGCCTTATGTAATCCGCTCTGTCTTTCCTCCC
>NW_007579160.1:43224-57485 GCF_000690725.1 Stegastes partitus
TGAAAAACTGTAGAATAACAGGAAATTGTTGATGACAGTTTAAAACTGTTAAAAGTGTCACAAAAAAAACGAGTCATTTTTAAAGACTGGACATTTGGCTAGCTATCAGTCATTCTTAGTGCAATTTTAGATTCTTTATACATCAAAAACTACATTAAGAACACATAATTAAATGAATGAAGCCCCAGTATTGAGAAACAGAAAACTGAGTAAACTACTACAATTATATATAATGGACAGGGATGAATAATTGATCCAAATATGACCAAAATTGCAATATAGACAAGTGGAATATCCAAAATGTGTCAAAGCACACAGCAAAAATCACCCTATCAGTGCTTTTATTTGTGTCAGGGGAGAAGAAAGACAATTCGTGATAAAATCAAAATGTATCTTTTATCAAAATATCTGTCAAAATAATCCCAATATAATTAATAAATATCAAATACGCTTTTTATTTAATTTGTCTTAGTGGATCATTCAGTGTTATTAAAAGACCAGTTATGTTTTCTCACAGTACCATTAAACAACTTGGGAAATGTATTTCCAAAAAAATACAGGAACAAAGATAAAGAATGCGAAGCCACAGGATTCTTTTGGTGTATTTGAAGCACTTTTTTTATTATGTTTTGCACTGACGTTGTATCTTTGTTTAACCCAGTTAATATGAGTAATATAGAAATAAAAGAAAACTAAAGAAAGAACTCACTCCACTTAGGTTCTATTGTAAATGTGTAACTGACTGTAGCACTCAGGAGCAAATCAATGCGTCCGTTATCAGTTTCATGCAGACGATTAGCGGTATTGATGTGTCTCCATAGTCAATGACTCTGGTGTGAGTGCCGCCGTCAAACACTGCCACATAAATGGATTACACATGTGTGAGATTTATTGAATTGAGAGATTGTGAGAGTGGAGTATTTTTTTCTTGCCAGCTTGCACAGAGAAAGAAAGAAAGAAAAAAAAGAGAGAGAGAAAAAAGAGCGATGAAGCCCGAAGGCCATAAACTGCTAAAACGATCTTGAACCATCAACTACAAGAACAAAAAAAAAAACAGCAGCGAACCAGCAGCTTTATGGCTGGAAATTAACAGTTTAATCAATAGCACACAAACACACACAGACACATATGGAGGCAAAACACACAAGGAAATCAGACCTCCGATGCGATGTGTGTGTAAAAGTCGGCAGTCTGTCAGATCAAGCAGAAGGGCCTATTCAGAAGCCATTATCATTATCATAACCATTACAACAGTTCCACAACATTAAGCATCATCCGGACCATTTAGCTGAACACGGGCAGCCCTGAGTCTCCCTGATCGCTCAGTCCAATCTCGTCTGATGTAAATATTCCTGCCTCACTCGCTGACAACCGCTAATCTGATTAATCAATTATAATCTGACCCACGCATGCGACGATGACACACTGCTAATCCAGCCTGAGAGAGCAGGGAGGAGTTTACAGGGCCACACGCTCTCCTCCGTCATGCTATTATTCAGCAAACTGTTTTAGGCACTTTAGATGTTTGGATTGTTATTCGTCACAACACCCCATCAAGGATCGCCCTGAATTCATCCTGCAGCAGCAGATACGCATCCGGCCGAAGTCACAATGAACTGCTAAATTCAAAAACTGCAAAAAACTGTATTCAACAGCAAATATCTGTAAAACAGAGACATTTATAGCAGATTTAAATACAGTGAAACAGCATTATTTTATGGTCACAGATGATGAAAGAATAAAATACTATTGTAAATACAAATATTTGATGTGGACATCATGTACAGGTTTGGCTTGGCTTTTGTTTCTTCCAGTTAACATATAATTCATTTCTTTCTGTGATTTTACTAGAAATTATTTGTAATTTACCAAAGCAGAGAAACTTTATTTACTATTTTTCAATCTGAAAAATACATATATATATTTTTAAAATAAGGGCAAATACCGGTGAAACAATGCTAGACAATAAAGAGTGAATTTGTAAAAATACATATTTTAGAAGGGGATATTATTTACAGTTTTGGCCTGTTTTTTAACAGTTAGCTAGGAAATTAATATTTTTTTATAAGGCGATTTTACTGGTTATCACCAGTATTTTCAGAAAACAGGAAAAACCTGTAAAATAAGAGTAAATTGTTATAAGTTTGGGCATTTGGTTAGCTGCCAGATAACTCTTCTCAGTGTAATTTTGGATTATTTAAACATTGGACACAGTAAGAGTTAGTTTATATCAGTAGTTAGATAATTTACAATTATCATTTACCTCCAGTTTGGATTACCGATAACTGAGTTAACTATTGTGCTTATATTAAAAGACAGGGGTGAAAAATTAAAGTATGAATAAAAATCGCAATATGGACAAGTGTAATATCTAAAATGCATCACAGCATGCCATTAGAAAGGAAGCATTGTGCCAACCAGTCATATTCTTTTACATGCTTGTTGCTGCAGCAAAAATCCCTTCACATCACACTGTTATTTAGTGCTCTGCAAACTGCTTTAGGTATTTCAGATATTTACATCCTTATTCGTCACACAACACCATCAAGAAACAACCTAAATTCATCCTGTAGCAACAGATAAACATCCAGCTGGAGTCATAATGAACTGTCTTCAGTCACAAAAAGATCAAGGTTAGTTCCAAAGTGAAAAATATAGGGTTGAATGTACGCCAAATGGCTGAATGTGCACAATATCTAATGTCAGCAAGTGAAAGTTCATGAAAATGAACGAAAAGCAAGAGACAAACTTTCAAAAGGTGAAACAAACTGGGACAATGCAGGGCAGTGAGAGCACAAGATGACCCCAATGTTTTACTAGACAACAGCTATAAAAAGCTCACGGCGGGGAAGCTGCAGCAGAAGGTAACTCCTGTTCTCATCATTAGCGTTTGCCACTGCCTTAAAAATGACCCATTTTCTGATCTGATGACCCTGACGTTTGGTTAAGGTCAGGTTAGACCCCAAACACTTCATTGTTGAGGTGAGGAGAAGGTTTACAAACCAACAGTCATAGATCACAGCAACAACAAATCTTCTATAGGTAAACATGAACCATTTTCAATGCTTAACTTCCTTTGGAGTCTTTAGTAAATGAATAAAGATACAAGTGACTGAACTTAAAATATTTTAATTCAATGTTTCACCGTGCTCCTAGAGGCTGCAAGGTGGCTCGGTGGTTAGTACTGCAGCCTCGCAGCAAGAAGGTTGCCAGTTCTCATCCTGGTGAGGACACCCGGGATCTTTCTGCGTGGAGTTTGCATGTTCTCCCCGTGCAGCGTGGGTTCTCTCCGGGTTCTCCGGCTTCCTCCCACACAGTCCAAAAACATGTTGAGGTTAATTGGTGATTCTAAATTGTCCGTAGGTGTGAATGTGAGTGTGCTTGGTTGTCTGTCTCTAAGTGTAGACCTGTGATAGACTGGTGACCTGTCCAGGGTGTCCCCTGCCTTCACCCTGAGTCAGCTGGGATAGACTCCAGCCCCCCACGACCCTAGTGAGGATTAAGCGGTGTATAGATAATGGATGGATGGATGCGCTCCAAGGGAAACCTTATACTTTAAATATAACATTTTCTTTATAAACTAATGACTTATGATGAATGCACTGAAATGAAATAGTGATGAATAAAAAAGTAATTTATAAAGCAAGTGCTGACACAACATCTAAACTACAAACTTGCAAAACTGACAATATTTCAGAATGCAGCACATTCTGGAGACGACTTTAGGATGCACCAATCTAATATTTTCCACTTTCAGTACTAATACATCAGTGCAAATTATGTTGTCATGCAATATATTACTTTACTACAATATGTTGTGTTTAGGTTTTTACTAAAAAACAAAACAAATAGTACACTAGTATGTGGTTGACCATGACTCTGTGTGTAAAATGTATTTAAAATGCAGCGGAACCAGCCCAAGAAAGGAAGAGATGAATTATATCCTCTTATTTTATGACCAATACATAGTTTTCCTTCAAGTTTTAGATCTGTAAACTTCACTGTGTGAAATTTATTGGTTGTTACGTAAGGTAAAAGGAAACCAGGGATGGCTGTGGCACTTAGAATGATGAATGGAACTGACAGCAACAACACAGAATTTTAAGATGAACTAAATGGTGCATCCTGCAGATCAATCACTTCTGGACTTTACTCAATCCACTTAATAGGGTCTGTAGTAGGGACACAAAGGCAGAGCAATTTTCTTAATCGATAGTTGGCAGTTCAATCAATTTATCATTTATTTGCATATAACAAATTGATGACAGTAGATACTCGTTCATATTCTGATGTAGCTTCTTTTGACCACAGTCAGGTGATATGAGAAGCTAAAATGACAAAACTGCATACACCATTGCACTACAGGGGCACAGTCCTTGCAGACTTCAGCTTGTTTTAAATGTCTGATACCTATTAACTATCACAGAAGACTTTGTCATGGTGGCGCTTTACTCGTTAAACTAGTCCCAGTCCAGTCCTGGCCACCCACTCTGAAACCTAATCTCATTGCAGTGCAGCAGCTTCGCCCTGGTTGCCCTCAATGTGCCTCCGGGTTTTACTTGTTTTTTCAAGTAACCCTAATCAATAATTGTCAATAATACATGAAATAAATGAAGCATATTACGATTAATTTGCTTAGCTACATCTCCCAGCCCTCTTTGGACCAGATTTTTAAATGTTTTGGATCGATGTCTTTCCATCTTATGCTCGTTGTAAAAGCTGATGTGTTGTCGTTATCAGCAAAGTGTCCTGTCTATAAGCTTTATCTACAAGTATCTGAATTAACCCAGATAAATAACATAATGTTAGTTTCTAAAGGGATGAAGCACTCTCCTCTCCTCTCGTCGAAATCAGCAGCAGCAGTCATACAGCTGAAACACTGGATTACTGCTATTTAGCGCTATTTTTGGCATTAAAAAAAAAAAAAAAAAAAATGGCTTGTAGAATTGTAGGAGAACCGCTGCTGCTACAACAACACTAAAAAACTGCCTGTTTAATGCCACATTTAGCCCAGGTTTGACCTTGACGTGACGTGTGAAGTATTTTAACCTATAACAAGAGACAGAACAAACAGAAGATGAAGCATACATTCAGCTGCACACACAAACAGAGTGATATGTACCTGTATCTGCCTGCATACCTTCACCCACACATAAAGAGAAGCTGCATTCATCAGCATTTGAAACATGGAGCTGATCTGCATCTCAGACTGGGGGCTGGGGAGGAGGGGGGGAGAAAGCTCTCTGAATTCTGTGTGTTTTTCCCCTCGTAGGAAGCCGGAGTACATCAAAGCAGGCTCATTAAATACAGAAATATACAGACACAAACTGTATATGTGTGTATGTGTGTGTTAGACGGAGACACAGGAAAGCATAAAGAAGAATAAAATGAAGGATTGAAATAGGATGAGGGGGGCTGGGAGAGATGGAGACGAGTTTCATTCTGATGACTCAGAGTCCTAGTTAGAAGAGTCTTGACTCTGATGAATCATGTAGCTGAATATCAAACTGACAACGAGAGCACATGTAAGGGCACGTGCACACAACACACACACACACACAGACACACACACACTCTGCATGCATTCCTTCAGTGCTGGCCTGCTTCACTCCTGAACATCATCTCCACCCCGACTGTATTTTACCTGCAAACACACACACACGCACACACACATACACACACAAACACACACACATACACACACACACACACACACACACACACACAGACAAGGTCGGGCTCAGTCATTCTCAAGTCCTCCTCTTGAAATACACTCCGACAGCAGGTACAGTGACACTCCAGCCACCACGGTGTGAGATTTACAGCCTCAGAGACACCGACAGACCGGGCGAAAGACCCGTCTGTCGTTGAATCTGCCGTCTGAGTGCAGATCACTGAAGAGAAGTGATCAGCCAATGGGCGAGCAGAGATAGATAAGCCTCTCATGCAGCACAGAGTAGGACACTAATGGATAGTTTATGGCGTTAACTACCACCCTGCCCTACTGGCACACATCCAAAGCAGCGTCAGCCACAAGCCCACGTCTGCATCACACCCTGAGCTCACACCCACTCAGCTGACACACCAGCCCCGTGGCTGCAGACACATCTGCAGTTTGTTTCCTTTGGACTTCGCTGTGTTTGATTTCCTTCTGTGAACATAATTTTTTATTTTTTTTTTTTTAATATTTACTTACTGTAGCAGATGTAATTTAGATTTGTGGAGGTTTTTCTTTCAACAAGGGAACGAGGATTACATAAAAACTACCAGGCTGAATTTGGTGAAACTTGGTGGATAGGTGGGGCACGGCCAATTAATTTTTTTTTATGTGGATTCAGATCACTTTTTCTAAGGATGCCTTGGTGGAGGACTGTGATTTTTTTTGTTGCCTTTCTGGTTTCCTTAAAAAGCAACTGTGGCGGTAAAAGTGCATTTTACATTAATGTGCTAAACTTTGAAGTTAGTCTACGGTTCACACGAGTGCTGAACCGTGGAAAGGGGACACATATGGATAATCTGTTACCCTACTGGCGACCGTTATGCTTCTCGTGTCGTAATGCTTCACCACATGTTTTAAATGACAAATTACACAGTGAATAATTAACTGAAGCGTGACAATTAAAATAAATGACATCCTGAATTAAATCGCAGAATCTGTCAATTAGATATCTTTTCCTAAATCGTTCAGTCCTCATGTTTATGTGAAGACACTGACTGTTTGCACCAGAACAGACTTTTTTTGTGAAATATTATCACAGCACAATATCACAATTGTCTAATGTGAATCTTTTGTGGATTATCCTGAGTAGAAGAGTCACCATCAAGACAATTCAGTTGGCAATAAATTGTCATTCATATAATTGCGATTAACTGTCTTTTTCTGTTTCATTTATGCCTCTGTTAGTTTTAGATTAGTTGTATGAGCACCTTTGAAGGCCACCTTTTTGCTCTGCTCCAAATCACTGGGCTCTCCTGGTTCATTAAGCACATCAAATTAACATGTGGTACAGAAGACACAAGGGCAAACGGTGGAAAATCATGTGGAAACAGTGATTGACACATTACATTGGTGTCAGTCTCATTCGTCTGTTTTTTTTTTATAGGTGAATGGAAACCATTCGTACCATTATAGGAAATTATCACAGTCAGCTTAAAAATAATTGCAATCAAGCAGTTATGCAATAACTGTGACAGGTCTAATTCCGAGCAACATATTTTCTAGACAAACTCTGACAGACTCTGCAAGCTTTCTGGGACAAATTTAGTGACTTTGGAAAAAACAGATTCTGCTGCTCCACTTACTCATACAGCTCTAACCAGGCCGCAACTCTGATTTATTTATGAATTCAAATAGATAAGGTGTTGCTCTCACCGATATATTTGTAGTACTTCAAATCAGAAATTTAAAGAAGGGAGTAAAACGGTGGGTGTCATCCTGGTAAAAAAGCATCAGAAAAACAGCCATAAAAATGGTGACAAGCCTGGATGACACTGACTCACTTTCCAAAGACTGTCCAAAGCGATATAAAAAAAAAACACAAATCCTCAAATGGTTTTTGTTTTGAAATATGTTAAGTTGCAGCTTCCACATCTTCTAACATTTTCTATGTAGACAGACAGGTGAGTAGTTGCATGCAAAACAAAACAAAAACAAAGCAGCTAATGAATGAAGTAAAACTAAATGGTAAGATCAAGCTTGTACAGCTCCCCAAAGCGAACTCCCAACTGCCCTCCAACTCTGAGTTCGCCTTCGTTTCAGCCCCAGACTCGACTCTGTAACTGGGTTGCGGTCGCCTCCACGCCGCCAGCCGCTGCCTCTTTGGCCTGATGTCCTCCACTCAACAGCAAACTACGCTTCAGACTCTCTGTGTCTCCCGAGTCTCTGCTCAGCTTTACTCTTAAAAGCTGCATTATCACTGTGTACACAGTAAGGCCCAACATTTTCCCGGTTGCTAAGCGACAGTTGCTGTGTGATACCGCTGGAGGTGGGAGTGGTGCTGAGAATGTTATCAGTGGTTTCGGTTGGTGGTGGTGGTGGAGGGGGGGAGTGGAGCGTACCATTCATCATTAAATGGGGAGTTAATTTGATGATGAGCTTTTTTTTTTTGTCAATGAACCGCTTTGTCAAATTTCACCCCCATTTCCCTGCTCGCTCAGTGCAGCCATCTTAAAAGGTTTTATTTTGATAGTGGGCCGTGTTGTGGTGGTTTTAAAAATAAAAAGCGGCTCTCTGAGCATCGTGGGCTCAGGCACGCTGCTCTTTGTGCACTGTAGCCATAAATAAATTATTTATAGGAAACAATTCTTCCTCTGTGTTATTTTAGAACTGAACATCATGTGATTTTAGTGCGTGTGTGGTTTGTGTGCACACAGATACATGTGTGACAGATTCCTGATTTTCACTGAAAGGTATTGATTACTGTTAAAGTGAGTGGAGTGTAAATACCTGAGGGGAACTGATGGTGATGGAGGGCTTTCTTTATTCCTAACACATTTGAGGCCCAAGGCTGAAGCCTCAGTACAATTTTCCCACTACCTTTCAACAAAAATCAATACACAGCATTCGACAAATATAAACTTGACCGGCGTTAGACATTTAGACCCTGTTTACATCTGGTTCTTGAAGACATTTTGGCGGTACAAACATAAGTGGACAGCTGAGACACATCACCACGTACAAGTTTTGTCACTACCTACGTCACCTGAGCCAGAAGATCAGTTTCACACAGGTCAGCAAGGAAAACTAAAACTATTTAAGACCTGTTAGACACAACTGCAGTCCTTTCACAAATGAGTGCAAGAACCATGACCTGCACTGATGACTTATTTTGCAACTACATGGTTATCAGGGGACACAGTAGTGTACATTATAAAAGACATTAGGTCAAATGTGTCCCAGACGTCCTTAACAAGTAGCCTGAATGATCGGATGACTTGTAGTAAGGCTTATCCAAGTGTGAACAGATGTCAGCAGTGGGTTTAAATAGAAAATGAAAAGCTGGTATGTGACATATACATATTTAGCTAATAATTCTCTTAACATCACTACACATTCTTCAATGTTTCTCCCAACCTGTACTATGCACTTGAGGTCGGCACCCCTTAAACACTCAGAGAGCCATTTGGACCAGTTCCCACGGAAAAGAAAACACCGGGAGCCACAAAGCCCTTTTGACATCTAAAATGAAGATAACACTGCATATATCATTTTTACCTTTATGCTATGTATAAAAAACTATAGTGTTGCATTTATGAACTCAATGAACTACTACAGAGAAAATGAAATTTTGTTTCTGCAACAAAAACAACTCCAAAAAATATCCCAAAAAACAAAAAATGCTGGGTTGAAGGTTACTTTCAAATAAAACACTCATTGTCTATTTGAATTCTCGTTGTATTTATGAAATAAAAAGTTGATCTTAAATTATCCACCTGCAGCAAAGTCAAAATGACGTCTAGTTGGCCTGTTGACTGCAGCTGGGATGTTGACCAGACTGCTGACCGCCTGTGAGCGCTTTGGGACGGGAGGAGCTCACAACAGCACCGCTGCTCGCTGAGGACAGTAACTGCAGGGCGATATGTGTTGTTATGTCAAGGTCTCCAAAACACCAGAAAAGTCTCCAATAACACCAGAAAGAGTCACTAGATTGGTTGCTAGTTGCTTTTGACAAAAAAAGTCGCCAATAGGATTTGGAAAGTTGCCAGATTTAGCGAGAAAGTCACCAAGTTGGCAACACTACGCGTGCCAGCGGGTGTCGCACATCGCAATGCAAACTCCATGCAGAAAGATCCTGGTGGGGGTACCCCGAACCGGCCACCTTCTTGCTGCGAGGCAACGGTGCTAACAACTGCGCCACCTTGCAGCCCTGAATAAGTTGTGATTAGCGTTTTATTTATGCAGAAAATTTACAAAAAACGATTAAAAATCCATAAAATTGATGTTAAGGACTTAGACATGACATCACCTGTAGCTGGACAACTGGTTCTATCTAGAGATGTTGTTTAACATTTATGGTGTGCTGATACAGAGCCCAAAATCAATATTAATTCCTAGATAATACATGTTTCGAGTGCATTGAAGTTAAAAATTCAACACTACCGCAATGCATTAAGAAAACAATGGCACTTCTGCATCCAAGTTGTTCCTTAATGTTACTTAATGGTAGGTGGTCACAAACACTGTTGTTAAACTTTGGTAAGGAAATGTCTGAAATCCACTTTCGACAGGAAAAGGTGTCCCGTGACTCCAAAAGATCAATAACCTTCCAGGATTAAGCCATATTTTTGGGGCTGCAGGAGGAACAGACTGTCAGAAATCAGTTTGTATATTACAGCTCAACATGGCAGCTCATCTAAAACCAGCAGCTAACATGTCCGTGTTATGTTCCTCAATAGCTCTTGTGCTGGAATCACCAGATCAAATGAATCCTGACAGGTGCACACAGGTCTGTGCAGTCATTTCAACATAAATCACTGTAAAATGATTTAATATGCTGCAAATACTGACTTTTTATGTTGATTTAGAATGTATTTAAACTAATCGGGCTAGCAGGTAGCGTGCACTCATTGCACTGTGGCTGGCTTTGCCCAACCAGTAGGTCCAAGTTCAACCGACACAGATTTTCTTTGGTTGAATACAACTCAGTAGAATTTGTATGTGATGTGATTTTTGTTTGTAGGAAAAACAACACAATCCCTGCTGGTTAAAGACACATTAGAAAATACACACATGCAAATGGCGCACAAACAGGCTGAGCAGCTGAAAAATGTCTCACTACTCTGGTCGATTCAGAAGCAGCTCTTGAGCGCTCTCCACTTGTGACAGCATTCGGCTCTTTAGTGACAAACGATGTAGCAGCAGCAGCAGCAACGTGGGTCATAAAGTACATATTGTACAATTCTAAGGAGGTATAATCCACTGCAGGTGATCCTTTAATGACGCACTAAACACAAATGCACTGTGAAATGCTGTATAAAATGTGCATGTATAGATATATAATTCACACACAAACACACACAAGCCATCTGTCTGAGCTGCACAAGGCCGAGGGGAACTCTGCAGCTCCGAACACTTTGTCTTCATCAGTCCCACAGCATTATATTATATTTACCTTGGTGCTACCTCTGGTGGGTTTTCCTTGAAACTTTGTAAACAAGAAATGTAATAGCTGCAGGCCCACTTCTTTCTATATGATGCAAAACTTTGAGCAGTTAGTTGCACAGCTTACTTTGTCTTTCCAGGAGACGCATTCAGCAGGCTGATGTCAAAGTGACCTTAAGTCCACCAACAATGAGCCTTTCCGGAAAATTAAAATGTTAATCGTGACTCCGCTCTGGACCAACAGCGCATATCAAAATTTAAATCAATAAACCCATCACAGATCCTCGAGCAATCCCGTCGCTCTGATCAAATACAGTTGGCTCTTTTGCTATGTGATGTCCTATCGACTTATACTTTGTGCACAATGTGTCCCTGCATTAAGTCTCACCGCAAAATCGAAACGCAAAGATGCTCTCAAGATGTTTCTCTCTGATGTTTCAGCGTCCCAACAAATCCTCCAACTAAACTGATGTCTAACAACCTAGAATATTTATCATTACAAATCTCATATACCGTAATGACTCTTGTCATAGTTGCACTTCTATGTTTGTGTTCAGCCTGCGTTGGTTTGTACATGTGAAAGCGGCTGCAGGAGTTTCTGCTGCCCACTGTATCCTAAATTATTTCCTAAAACAGCTGAGCACTGTAATGTTGAGAGTTTGCTGGGGCCTGTTTTCCACCACAGATTTGGTGCTCTGGTGAGTATTTACAGCAGCAGGTGATGTGGGACTGACCCAAAATAAACAGAAAAACAATGGAGCTGTACGGCACAGAGGAATACGATATATCAGGCTCTTAGCAGGACCAGTTTATCGACTGTTCTGCTCTTTTTATGTGATTTTGTGTACAATGGCAAATACATTCGGGGCTTGTGAAAAAGAACAACACCTTCTTAGGGCTGGTTAATCCTCAATATTCTCATATTGTTTAATCAAGGCTACCAGGAATAACTTATAGACGGTCAGACTGCCTCGCTGTGGGGCAGGAGGTGTGACTTCAGTGCACATTAATGAAGTAAATGTACTGACAACTTAGCATCAAAGACAAAGATCACATCACCTGTGTTTTAGAAAAGTTGCAAAGGTGAGTCAAAGACTAAGTGCAGGCTTTGCAAAACATGACAACTACATTTGTTTTTGCACATAAGCAGGTTTAACATCCCTCTAAGGCTGGAAAACTGCCCCACGTTAACACTGCTAGCATTTCAGGCGAGAAATGAAACACATCAGTCCTCGATATTAGAGATATTAAAGAGTCCAAGTTCAAGAGGTGAGCCCACTGCTCAACAGCTGCAGAGGAAGCGATCTCATTTGGCACACTGGTGAAAGAAACTTACAGAAACATTTTAACTACACTGGATGAACAAACAGCGCCATCCCTAATCTCTACAACAAGCTGAGGGTGGATATTAGCAGTTTGTTAAACCACAGATATGACACACAACACTGACGTGTGTCAGTATAAGTATCAGATAATAGGAAAACACATTCATCACACTGCCGAGGTACTTTTTGGAATGCTTCAAGAGGGGCTGCATACGTTGGAAGAGAAGAAAGAAGAAAATGCTTGGAACACCACAAATAACAGGAGCAAACAATAGTGCAGCTGAAGAAATTATTTGATTTGGTCTTAAACTTTTTTTTTTTTTTAACCATGCAGCTGGCTCGAAAGTTGAAGGTTAAGGTTAGTGCTTACGGTTATGGTTAATTTTAGTTGCCTCTTCACAAAAACAAGAACTCTGACAGGAACCACTCCACCACTATTTCTTCACTATTTCTTTGCCATTTGTCAGATAAAAACAGACGGCATTTTGTTATACCTGGGCGACAAAAAGAGAAACATTGGGCAGCCATTAAAGATATTTCCAAGTAAATTAATTTAGATTGTTTAAACTGTCACAAAAACAGCAAAATCTGTCTCCATTTACAAGAACAAAACAGATTATTCTACAGAAAACATGACTGAACGATATGGAGAATTCAACACATGGAGTTTCAAAAACAGAGTTTTTAATGCCGCAGCAACGACAATAATAAAAGCTATATATTTACTCATGCAGCAGCAGTAAAATGTCAGCAGACAGGAAAATCAAAGGAACTACAAGCTGTACAGGGAAACTGTATATTTTGTTAATAAGCTAATAAACTGCCACAGTTGGCCTTCTAACCCTCTGGTCAGCCACGCTGCCATCCGGCAAACCAGCTAACCAGTCGAGCATTACTGGGTCAAGGGCAACAATGCCTGTAATCCCATCAGGAGCACAGAGACATGGCCGAATGCAAAGCCCCAAACCAAGACAGTGTGCTGTGTTTACCATGTCTGCCTTCAGCAGGGTATCAGATTATTAATTTCAAGTTACATTATTCTGTCCACACATGCAGGATGCAACCCGAAATCCAAATCTAAAAACGAGGTCATACAGCAGCAAACCCTCAGTGGAAACCAGACATCTGACAGTCTGCCTGCTCTCATACAGCAGCTCCTCTCTTCTCGCTGCATTTGAAGGCTTTCTTTCTTCAGGATGACAGACAGGAAAAATGACACGTAAAAAACACATATTTTGGCATATTTTTGGACAATTCTGCTTGGAAAACTGAGGGGAACACAGGTACCTGCCACTGTCGCAATGATCACTTCAGGCACCAGAACTGATCGTTAAAATTGTATGAAAACAGATCTTTTCAAAAATACAGAGATCGGATGATGTATTCTAGCGTCAGCTCTGTTCATGAGCATTATTCTAACTTGTGAAAACATCCGTAAGATTAATATTTTTCCAAAAACACGTCTGAAGACGATAGTCTGTTCTGCTGGAAGTCAGGTTTTTACTTCACGTGCTTTTAATTTTATCCCTGAAAATATCATAATAACAGCAACACGAGCACAGGGGGGGCTTTTATTCCAGAAACCAAAGTGTGCACACGGTAGCTGGGATATGAGAATTGAGATTTTAGAGATAGAGTTGTGGCGATGAGAGAGCCCTCCCTTTTCTTTAAGAGCATTTGGAGAAAGAAATGGGAAGGACTGCCTGTGCTAGTTCACTGCACAACTGACAGTTGTGTGCTGTGTTGCAGTCCTCAGAGAAATGCAGAGAGGCAGAGATCTGACAGAAGGACAAGTGCATGTGAACACACAATCGCACACACACACACACACACAC
>NW_007579160.1:57505-76469 GCF_000690725.1 Stegastes partitus
CACACACACACACACACACACACACACACACACACACACACACACACCTGAGGGCACGGGGAGGCAGATGCATTTGCATGTTACACTGGTCACACATCCCTCTCTCGGCCAAAGTTGTGTGTTATATAAGAGAGTAAGTGCTTCACTCCATCTACCTCCACTGCGCGCACACAAACACACACACACACACACACACACACACACACAAGGGGGATGTAAAGATCTTTTTATGCATGCTATGTCCTGCGAGCACGGCTGTAATGTACTTACTACATAAATGCATCTCACAAGGCACAATAACCTCTATCTGTCTCTCTCTCTCTGTCTCTCTCTCTCTCTGTCTTTTTTAAAGATACACGTTCTCATTTTGTTAGTGCGCCTAATAGCTCCCCTAAGTGCCCTAATTTCCTCCCTTCACACTGCTGAGGCTCTGTCATTATTTACAGGAGCTTCAAACATCCACAGACAACTCAGAGTGTCTGATAACAACTTACTTAAAGTCCTGCCATGTACCAATTTTAATTATTACACTTTGATAAACTCCTTTTAACACACTGTAATGTAGCTGCCAGCAGATATAAATGTCATGTCTTTATAGGAAGAAATTATTATGGTCGACAAACAATGAATAAGTCATTTAAAAACAAACCTATGTCTGCTATAGAATAACATGTTACAGCCATTTGTTATATGTTTGTCCACTACTTCTAGGAAAGAACTATCCTGCATCATGTAGTAGATCAGATTAAATGTGCAAGATAATGTTTATTTCGCAAAAATAAACAGGCTGTCTATTGTCCTTATCTCCCTGTACTGATAGCAGAGCCGATAATGTCAGACCATATTGATCCTCCGGTCTTTAATAATTGAGCCTCAGGGCCCGTTTAATACAGGTAGCTTCTGAATCAAACCATATGTTTCAGGACTGTGGACAAATTTAGTTTGCATACAAAGCTGCTTTATCTGATTCAATCTTGTATATTGTGGTCAATTTATTGTGTTTTTCTACTAGTGTCCAGGTCAATTGGTTTGTTCAATGTGCTCTATTCCAACCAAGTTCTCGTTGGTCAGACAATCACTGGTGTTACTTTTATAAGGAGAAAAGTACTAAACTATCAGCCTTCGAGGATTAATTCAATATTTTTGCCAGCATGAAAAACAGACCACCTGTGAACGTCTTCACTACTTTAAACATGTCCAATTTAACAGAGAATGTTTGGTCGAACTTTTTAACATTTGCTGAACATTTATTCAGAGTCAGCTCCAAAACAACTGATAACACTATATCAAAAGGAGTTGTTGGTGTTGCTGCTGTTTGTTCAAACCAATGGCCGAAAAGTCGTGTGTAAACATTACAAACAGCAGTTTGTGTATCACAACTCAAAAACCAACACAGCAGTGAATAGCGGCAACAGCTAACTTGTCTGTTACATTCCCCAATAGCTCTTATTAGCTCTAATTGTTTTTTTGGATATTATATGAATATATTTGAGTGTTTTGGTTGAATACAGACCTTTGAATAAGGGATACAAAATAATTCAGAGATAACAATCAAATCCAACACAGAGTTGATCAAGTCTTCTACTTGTGTCATAAACATCTGTTTATCACAGATATGCAGCTGAAACAATTTATTGATGAATCATTAGTCGACATCATTAAAGTCATTTTTCAACCAAAAAGTGAAACAGTTAAAGCTTGGAACCTCTTAGTTGTGAGGATTTGTTGCTTTTCTACGTTCTAAACTACATTATGTCTTTGGATTTTAAAGTCACCATGTTTCAATGACTAATAAACTATTCCACTACTAATGAATCTAAATCAATCAGTAAACTCATCAGTAATTACAATATTCACAACTGGCAGCCCAAACAAATGTCTAAGACACGTGAAGAGATGCAGCCTTATTTAAACTTCAAAAGGTTTATGTTCGGTGTAAACATGAGTAAACATGTCAACATGAACTGGTATAAACTCAGTAACATCAATATCCATCTCAGAAATGCACTTTCAGGCTGCAGTAAAAACTTTTCTCTCACATCTACAAACAAAGAAACTGGAGCAGCAGAAATGTTATTTCAAGCTGTGTAATGGATGTAACCTTTTCAAGAGGTAATTTTGCCTTTTCGAGTTATTGAGGGCCGGCAGAGAAAAGCATGAAATGTCCTGGTGACTCTGGATCCCTGGGACAGTTTGTGTTGGAGCTGCAGAAACTGAAAAGTGAATGTTCAACCACAGAGAACGTTTCAGCTGTGAGTTCACCGATTTCCTTCTGTGGGGAAACACTAACCGGTTGTCAAAGCTATTTGGCTCTTTCTTTATCTTTTTCATATTCTCAGCAGAGTTTCTAACTTGTTCTCCTGCTTCTTAAAAGCAACACGGCCGTCGTCATCGGCACTTGGAGAAAACTGCTCGCAGCTGTTGTACACGCTCCAGTCAGGAATAATTACAGTAGTTGTGTTGGAAAGAAATGCAGTGGAACAAACAAGAAACAAAATTATTTAGAAGACTAGAACAAGAGGTAGGCTTCTTTCACCCTCTGAACACTGAGCACTTACTGTCTGCATAGTTTCACTGTGGGCTCGTTTTTCACTGCAATACAAAGTCCTGCACCTCTTTGGAAACAACACAACCATGACTAGAAAGAAATCACAACTGTCTGCTGTCAGCTGCCCACAAGTGTTACCAACACTGATAAAATGGTAGCTCAACATACTACAGCTATTTAACAATTTACATTTTTGCAACCTTAACAAACTCGCATAAAGATGTTTCACTATACTGAATGTATCTTCCAACAACTCGCTCCTCTTTATCCTGTTTCCGGGTCATGCTGCATTTATTTTCTCGATTCAGTATGTGTTGAACCTAAAAGTATCTCAGAATTTTTGTTGCATGACTGTGCTGGAGGTCTGGATTTCTTGTTCTTTTATTGAATCTGGTGCAAATGGGTTATTTTTTGCAAATTTTTAAAATTGAAACAAAAATTATTTGGTTTTGATTAAAAAGCATAATTTTAAGTTTAGATCTGGTTGGGTTTTCCAGACAGATGACAGTATATCAAACATGATCTGTGAATGTACTATGAGAAAGTCAAAAATCTCAGTCATGGTTTCACAGATGAGATGAATTATTGTTTTATTTTAATCTATTTTTTTTTATTAGGATTTGATGCAAAAGTTGTATTTTTGGTAGTTCAAATAAGATATTTGATGATTTTAAGCTTAGACTTGGTTCATTTTCCTGATGGAGCCATATATACGATACCTCACATACCTCCAGTTCTCTTTCTGTAATCTGTCTTTAATTGTGATTTAATATCTCATTCATTCAGAATGCATGCATGAATTAAAATCTCATTTAAATGTAACAGGTTTTGGCAGTTTTTAGTTGTTCAAGCTGTCAATGAAAGGTTAACTGATCTCGACAACAAGCAGTACTGTGCAACAGGTGAATTGATTTATTCTAAAAATAGGAAGAAAGAAGACAGATGCAATTTTAAGACGAGACTAAATTTTTGAACACTGAAAGTAACTTGTACAAACACACTGTGCACAAGGAAAGAGGAGAAGATGAGCCCTGCGATGAGCCTTCGGCTTAATCAGCAGCAATGAGACGATTCCAAAGAACGGCTGATGATCGACCACCTACTGCGGCTGAGCTCTGGCTGTGTGTTCGCCGCTGCAACATGCACTTTATGCACTGACGGAGTGTAAAAACCAGCTGGTTGTCTATGAGAAGAGACGAGCCAGAGTGTACCACAAAAACTCCTCTGACCTCTGGACTTTCAAACACAGCAAACATGCCAATAAAACATAAGTACCAAGGCTTCCCTCACTGGCTCGACTCACTTACTCAAAGTCAATGAGCTGTATTGATATGAAGGGTTATTGATGGGGACCACGACAAGCACCCACTTAAACACATTTAGGCAAATGATTGGAGTGCTTTAGAACGAGTGCGGAGAATGCATGTGAGCAAAGAAAGATGGATGGTCGGCGGAGCCCTAAATCATGCATGCAAATGGATACGATCTCCTAATGTACAGTAGAGGGTAACGGCGCACATGTGCACTGCTGCAGACAGAAACAGATGTCTACACACACACACAAACCTGTGCTGATTTGGCAGGATAATAAAAAAAGGGATCAGCCTGTGCTATTCATACACAACAATCCCACTCTTCTTTTATTTTTTCCATTTCTGTCAATCCACAAACTGAAAATCAATCAACATCTTCCATCTTTAAGAGGGTTCCACTTTTAAAAAAAAACCAACAAACAAAGCGTTTTTAAGGAGGCCTCATGACACTCAGTAGTGATTCTCCTCCCTCACACGTGTCCGACACGTGAACATGGAGCGTTCACCTGTCAGGGAAATATGCCAGAGACATGTCTCCATCGGAAATCTGTTTAGCATCTGAACACTGCTGGTCATCTGGTGGGACTGTAAAGGGATTATATACTAGAGCTGACAGACTGCCATGGCAACCGCATCACCACTACTACAGGATAAACAACTGCACCAAACACCATGTTTCCAGTTTTTGTGATCTTGGCTCAGTAATTTAGCTTTTACTCACATCTGTTTTAACTGTTTAATTGCTGATTATTAACCAACAATAACTATAAATAATGATTTATTTTTAAAAAAAAGACTCTTTATAATGCAAATCTCAAGCCCTTGTCACCCACTTTGCAATATGTGAGCTGTGATTTGCGACCTCACATCATTTCCCTTTTGTTAATTTTGACACATTTCACTAATCATAGCAAACACTTTACTTGCGGTACATGTGAGAAAATGCAGCAGCCCCTGAAGACTCAGGATCCCTCAGCAAATTTATCTGTAATTTGCAGGTGACAATATTTGTGAAACATGGCACAAGTGTCCATTAGGCAGATTATCCACTTTTGAGAGACACAGTTGCACTCTTCAACATGCTCTGACTTGTTTTTTAATAATTAAACTGGGGTGGCACAGGGTATTTACTCATTGTACTCTAATACACCAATTTAAAATGAATAAAAATGCCTGTTTTATGGAACACTAAATACATGTCTTAAATATAGTGGAATATTTATATTGTCTTCAGTGTTATATTTAGAAAATTGTACTTCAATGTTCTATGACACCCAAGATATTTCTGAATTGCTTTCAAACTTTGTTTCATAAATGATGCCGAATTTTGTTTAGATACAAACGAGGCTTTCCCCTATTAGTCGGCTAAATGTTGGTCAATGTGTGAGTCATAGTTGGCCAAAATTGATCAGGTCAATTGGTTGCAGAAAAAGCAAAAAAACCCTAAACCATACTTAAACAGTAGCCTTTACGTAGATGATGCTCAGTGAATAGGAATTACATGTCAGGCAGGAAATCCAAAGTGTGGGATCATTTCAGAGGGCAGCATTAAGTTCGGCTCTTATAGTTTTTGTCAAAACGGCTGCACTTTGTCGTCCCAAGGCCTCTATACGATTCATCTCATGAATAAAACGTCCAGTGTTCTTGCTAGTTTTCCCGACACATTCAGAGTCATTACCGGTCTTGCTTGGATTGCTGGGGCTCGCTTTGTGCATGTGCTACACCCCGAACATTCAATCAGTTTCAAATCTAAACTGCGATTTGAAACAATACATGCAATACATGGCCAAGGCTGAATATTAGCATTATACAGCATGTCTGCACCTGGGTTTAAACTGTTGTGTCAGTGGTTTTACAAATTCATGCCGTCGTCCTTGTGTGCGCGTTGTGCTCCATCGGCTGTTTGAATCCATATTGATCAGCGTTGATATGACTTCATTCCATTTACTGGTATCACAATTTTTCTTTCTTACATTTTGCATACAAGGTTGATCCCAAACCATGTTTGCCTTCCTCTGTATATCTATAGCTCTGCCTTCACGGAGCAAGAACTCCAAAAAAAACAAACAGTGAAGCTACTGATATTAGAGATTTTCAACAAGGTGTTAATGTTAAAATGGGCTATTTTTTGATGCTAAGTAACAGTCACTTTAAACTAAATTTATACATTGTTTTAGTTTGGTGCTGATGTAAATATTAGCCTGTTGATAACATTTTCAACCCTTTATTGATACCTCCTGTAATTTATCAATCTAAATAATTAAGTTGATATCATAAATGTGTGGCAACTAGTCTGGCTTCAATGAGCAACTACTAGCAGACGAAGTAAATCTCAGGCAGGAAGGAAAATTGCATGTTGGTTTAATTTTCTTTATCTTTCTCTACCAAAGAAAAAAACATCTTAAACAAGCTCCAGTTCAAATCCCAGTTACAATATTAATTGTTAGGCAGTTTGAATGAAAAAGCAATAGTCATTTGTTTTCAGTTTCTTTCATTATTTCGTCCAAAAAATGCTTCTCTGCTTTCTTATTATGTATCATTACCATAGTTTATTTTGCTTTGAGTTTTAGCAAAAGACTATTTTACAATCCTGCAGCTCTGAGACATTTTTCTTTTTCCTTGTACTTGACTCTGGAAATAAAAAACGATTTACAGACAGAAAAAAAACAATGTCCAGTGCTGCAGTACATCCCATTAGCTCAGCAAAGCCCCAAACTAACTGATAACAGAACAATCCATTACGAGCCCGGTGACAGGTGAGACAGCTGTGCAATGTGCTGGAAGTAATTGGCGCCGCTTCAAAATGAGGCTGGATTGAAATAGGATTTGCTTTTTGGCAAATGTGCGACAATTCCTTTGTCTTGCATCATACGTGTGCATCTTTCCACCGCTTTGCAAGTGTAACGAGCTCATGAGTGAGGACAGGAGGTGAAAAGGACGGCAAAGACTGACAAAGCACACAAATAGACGACAACCCTGAAAGAGTTGTATTTTTGGCGAATGAAGTAAAGCCAGTTGTTTGACTTGCTCATCAAGGATGACGCCTATTAAATACAATCGAACACAGTGTCAGAAATGATACTTCCTCAGCTGAAATGCTCTGATTGAAACTGCAGTGTGAGGTCAGAACAAGAAGTAAAGTGATGCTCTCATTAAATAATAGGAGCTGTGGATGGCTAACTAGCTGGAGGCTGTGCAGCTGTGAACGTGTCAAACATTTTCAGGCCTTCTGATGCGTTCTGTAAACACGCGCAGGTTCGACTTCAGACCGAAGCCGACTGACGATGCGGTGAGTAAAAGGGGTCAACAGGAATTTGAGATAAAACAAATGAGCGATAAGAGATGCTGATATCTTATTGAGGAGGAGCTGCAGACACAGATACAGGCTGCTCGACTCATTTCATGCTCCATTTAGCAGAAACACAAAATAAACCAATCCCCAGTGCGCTGCTGCTTACAGACACATTATGGAGTCATATAAGAGCAGGGAAAACCTCAAAATAGACAGCGAGCTTTCCCTGTTTTCACATAGCAGCTGTGATACAGTTTGTAAAAAAAAAAGAAAAAAAAACGAGGCCCGGTTACTGTCTGAGACGGTATTCAGAACATGACATTTCCTCCAACACTTGAGACATCCGTAATGATTCTGAAGCAGTGCCGTGAGGAGCCACAGCAGCACTAAAGATTATTTCAAGTCATTTTCATCAACACAAATCCTCACTATGGAGGCATTTGGAGGATAATGCCAAGAGATCAAATATTGCAACTGCTTACACAACTCGGTGCAATCAGAGTCAGAGAAACTTTATTAATCCACGTGGAGGAAATTGTTTAGTAATTTGTGCACGCGACACATTAGTCATGATAACTACAGTTTGAAAAAAACACATTTTTAAGTGTATGAAATCAGACTGATTTGAATATTACTAGATGTGCCAAGCATGAAAATCAAATGGAGGGAAGACGAAAGTAGTCCAAAACCAAAACATAACTTTATAAAAACCCTACACAAGACTGAACCTTAAGCAGTTTCTGGGTGTTTTGTTGCTCCTGTCACATTTTTACATACAGCAACATAAAGTCCTGCACCTGTATGGACACAGTAACACCACAGCTACAAGTAGAGAAATGCTTTCTGTGCAGTTTGACACAGTTATGTCGTAAATCATAAAAAAGGAAACAATGCTGAATTAAATTGAACTAAATTAAATAATTTGAATTATTGCTACTTTAAAAATATATATTCTGGAATCATCATGTCCAACATCTTTCCAAACCCACACAGTTGTTGATAATAATAATGGAAAAAACATGGTGGCTCCTCACAATATAGACATAGTGACTGTCACACTGCTCCGCACATCAGCTCTAGACAGTTATGTCTTCATGCTGAATGTATCCTCTGACAACTTGTATTATTTTTGAACCATCCATCCATCCATCATCTATACACCGCTTAATCCTCACTAGGGTCATGGGGGGCTGGAGTCTATCCCAGCTGACTCAGGGTGAAGGCAGGGGACACCCTGGACAGGTCACCAGTCTATCACAGGGCTACACTTATAGACAGACAACCAAGCACACTCACATTCACACCTACGGACAATTTAGAATCACCAATTAACCTCAACATGCTTTCGGACTTGTGGGAGGAAGTCGGACAACACGGAGAGAACCCACGCTGCACAGGGAGAACATGCAAACTCCACGCAGAAAGATCCCAGCTGTCACCCACTCTCAACGGGACGCAAACTGGCGACCTTCTTGCTGAGAGGTAACAGTGCTAACCACCGAGCCACCTTGCAGCCCATTTTTGAACCATGCTGTTTTTATGTTATTGATCTGGGGCTCAGAATATTGAGTCTTTACAGAACCTGGTGGTTTATTTTTGGCATTTTTTTTTTAAAGAAAACATGAAGAATTAAGTGATTTGATTGAAACAGCCCGATTTTGTACCATATTTACTTCATTTTTATGACAGGACTGTGTGTCACACATGATCTGTGAACATGAGAAAGTTGAAAATCTTATCATTCTTTCTGTTATTACAGTTTCTGGCTCTGATAAATAGTGTCATTTTGGCAGTTTTCCAAACATACCGTGCTTCTCACAACCACTGGTGGGTTTTGGGTTCAGAGGGTTAACTATTGGGCAATAGGAGCGCAGCAAATAATCGACTGAAATTAATGAGCGTATTTTTTGCGCTGACTCTAAATACTCTGACATGAAGGCATTACTGCTCACTGGAGTGAAGCGAGTCGCTGCCAGATGTGATTATATAAAAGCACGGACCACTTTCTCGCAGTCTGAGGATGTACAGCCCAAGTTCACTGTTAATCGGAGCACGGGAGGCTTACAGTTACACTGGGGCAGTATGGATGCAAGAACAAATAGAATGATTGGAAAGTTTACCAGCAGCATCCAACATTCGCTCAAGATCTACTGAGGCAACAACGGGTTGATGGAGCGCATCATCCTCGATACGTTATCACAGAAACTACAGAATGCTGCAGTCTGTCACTAACTGTCCACAAAAAGACGCGTGGACACAGTGGTGTACAAGATATCAGACCATCAACACATCCATGAAGTTTTGAGTGGCCTTTTGTGTCTGCTTGTCATCTGGGGTCTGCATGAGGTTGTGATTCAAGCTATCCCAGCAGCTGGATTTAACAACTTTTAAACATAATATAATAAAGCTGGGTGTCAGAAATTGTAGTGTTGTCGCAGCAATTTACATATATCACAAAAAACAAAACAAAACACAAGGAGCATCTTAACTGTCACTAGTTAAGATGAACCTGAAACTACTTTTACAGCAGAAAAGGAACTATTGAGTAACTGTGCAATTCATAAACAGGATGGTCAAATATTCGTTTCATTGACTGATTACTTAGTCATGTCAAAGTAGTTGCATCTGTACTGAGTAAAACTGCCCCCTTTTTTTACTTGCACTGCTCTAGTTATCAGTTCTAGTTTTGATTCTCATGTTAGAGTTTGTTAATGGCACGGAAATCAAAGAGTGTTGCAACTTTATTTTCCTCTCTCTGTGTATAACGGAGCACAAACAATAATAGACGTGAGGCCACAACAGCAGCCCTTTTCCTGACTTAACAACAATTACGTGTAACCAAACATAATGGGGTTGAACATTTTCTGTGCCACGTTCTGTTCTGAATCAAAAGCCTTGCAGTACAGTGACTACAACATTGGATCAGTTCGGTAAATAGAAGCCGACAAACAAAACATGGCTTCCAACCAAAATTTAGTGTCCCCAAATGACCCTCAGTCGGAATCCAAACTAACATGTTGTTTTAAAAGGCAAGTGGAAATGGCATTAAGCTACAGCCCAGAGTAACAATCATGCCCTCATGAGGAGAGCAGACTGATAGTGTTTCTGCATCATGTAGCAGGCTGTTTATTAGGTCACACTGTGGACAGCTCCTGGTGCTGAAATGAAGCCTGATAAACTTCTCAAGTGAACTAACACACTAAATGCACTTTCTTTTAATCAAACAATACTGTGCCTATTTATTTCACATTTATCAGTGGTATTAAACCAAACAGATCTGTGTCTCACAGACAAATGAGGACAAGATTACATCAGCATCAGCGCTAGTTTTGTTGCAGAAAACGACGGTGTTCTGGTTTTTGCAAAAACTGATGAGCTAAACAGAATTTTCGTTTCCTGTTATCACTACAGACATGTCTTTTTAGGAGCAAACGTGATGGATTTGGCTGTAATTTAGCACAAAGTCAGTGATTCTGGAGCAAGATTGCTGATATTTAGCTTGTTAGCATTTCAACATCTTCCCTCCTCTTCCCGTTTTCCTCCTTTGTCCTGTGCACGTGTACAAACGTACAGGAGCGTGCACTGGGAAAGTGTTGTTCGGATCGATCCAAGCCACTTTGTCTCCCATCTACAAAGCCAGTATATTGGATTAGAATCGCTGGCTTCACATCTGTCATAACCTCAACCAAGTGTAGGTATATAATATTACATTGCACTGAATCATCACTGACTCGCCCTGGAGATGCAGGAAGACGAATTTAAAGATCAAGTGTTTGATTCGGACTCGAGCTGATTGATTTATAGCAGATATCGAATTGCAGTTTGTCTGGCAGCTGTGGCAACTGCTATTTGGTTCAGTTCAATATTTACTGTGTAATAGATTTAAAACAGGTAATGGAGCAATAACATGTAAGACATCTTCAAAAGTGTGGCCACAGAGAAACCATGAATTTGCAAAACCACTGATAAAACAGTTTAAACTGTGGGTCTCATGTGCATGTATTCTAATTTGCAGCATTTGTAATTTGCTTATTGCATGATTTCAAACTGCAGTTTTGATTGAAATCTAACAATTCCATACTCTGTTTGTCATAGTCAGTAAATATCTAGCCAGCTGTCTGTTTTGTATGCACTGTAATACAAAATGTGTTGGTACAAATCCTGGCTCTGTAAATAGCAGACAAAGTCACTGTATGTCTTGAAGCACGTTCAAGCTTGTGCACAAGACAAGGGGAAAATTTAAGGCCTAAATATGGATTTAAGTGTGTCACAGTTACACATTTAGAGGTGACATCCATGAAAATAATCCCTCCCTGCTGTAAAATGTCTAAGATGTAACGCCAGTGCTTCATCTAAAATGTGCAGATCTATTAATTCCTGCTTCTCTTTCCACTCAACCTTTCAAACCGACTGCTGATCAAGCACACCAGCTCACCCAGAACTCTGCTCAAACACTGTAAAACTACTCTAAGCTACACAAGTGCAAGTTGTAATTCAGTCATACATGCCCAAACCAGATGGCAGGATTTGTTCTTTAGGTTTGTTACATATTAATTCATGTTTTTGAGACTTTTAGCAAGTTTTAAAAGTGGAAAAGCTCAACCACAGAGATGACTTTTTCAACTTATTTAGCTATGCTGTGTCTTACCGCATATAAAAAACATCATAATGACATGCTAACAAGGAGAAAAACTGGTCTTGAAATGTCAGTGCAACTGACTGACAAATCTAGATGCACTTGTAAACAAATCTCAAGATGCAAGAAAGTCTGTTTCCTCGTGTGCCTCAAAGAACTGCTGCTTTCGCAAACCTTGCTTTAGCTCTACACAGTTAATGCTCGCTTTACATTACAGTCTAACGAAATCTAAAACATACCATACAGCTTAATCAATGAAGCTCAGGACAACCTTGCTGTAACCTAACACGTTATGGATGAACATGATTTATGAAGTCAACCAGACCAGCCTCGACAGCACTAATAAACAGACACAACAGGCCTTAAGACTCCCTCTGCGCTCAGTTAATCCATTGACCTTGTCCACACTCTGCAGACTTTGCTTCAAAATGTTTTCCTCCATCCACGAGTCACCATCCCAATCAAAAGTGGCAGCAGTCAGCTGTTGCTCTAATTGCATGCAAACTGATGATTTCGCAGCAAAGCGGCTGCTCAAGTTTCACCTAAAGACAGGTCCTCAGGATCAAATTATTCCACCAAAATAATGAAAGCACATAAAAGTAAGCACAAAATCCCTTGACATTTTCAAACACAGCTCTAAGTGTGTGCAAACATTTCATCCCACATTTCCAACACTGCAAGCAACCAGGAGAGCAAAATCCAACAGCCAGACATTGAAGCCCACATTTCTACTAGCGTTAGCAGTAAAAAGCCAGTCTGCCTGACCTTTTTGCATATGCAGGGAAAAGGTTTTTGAAACTGAGCAGCTCTTACCTCGATGAGGAAATCCCCCGTCCTGAGCCCCGCCTGCCATGCCACTCCTCCCTCGTCCACCGACTCCAGGTACTGCAGGGCGGGGAAGGCAGGTGTGGGAGTAAACTCCTCAATGGGCGTATCCGCTGTGCAGCACATAGTGACAGAAAAGTCAGTAAATTAATAGAACTGTACAGGAGAATTTACACAAAAAAAATAACAAACTGCAAGAATGAAGCAATGGCAGGACACTACGGTGTTTAGGTTTGTTAAGCACAGGTGTTAATAATAAAATTAATGAGGCTTTGTACACTTAAAAGTTATTAGAAACACCTGGACTTTTCCTGACAAGACTAAATGTCTGTTACGAAAACAACCCACTGAAATATCAACTTCTTCTCTGTGTGTAAAGTACAGAAACGTGGCTCATCCTAGCTTAGCTTAAAAGCCTGAAGCAGGGCTTAACAGTAAAAATACACTTTCCAACAACTCTAATAGTGTTGCATTTACCTGCTGTCTGTTATGTAGCTATTTGTATCGGCTGTAAACCAAATACGTATTCACTACATTTGGTTTTGCTAACTAGAAATGAACCACACAGTCTCTCACTTCCAGCTGCTAATGAACAAATATGGAACACAATAGCAAATTCTGCCTGGTAATACTCTCATGGTGTGACTACAACGGTAGCAGTAATTAGTTTAATTACAGCACGAAGGCTCCCATGTCAGAAGTATGGGACGTTTTCTAGTGCCGTCAACAATAACGTTGCAGGACTCCAGTATTAGTTTATGTACTGGAGTAAAACCAGCTGGAGCTAATTAGCACCTCAGAGCGAGTTAGTCGCGTTTGCTCGTTAACGGTCACAAGCAAAACTAAGCTTTGCATGTTATATTCACTTGCGTTCTTGATAACAAATAAAAAAAAATGTAGATATGGGGCTTAATTTTTCATGTTTGAGGGAGGTTAACTGCTTCCTCCTGCCTTCAGTCTTGGGCTAAGCTGTGTGCGAAGGTAAACTATATATTTTCCTTTATTTGTTCCTTTAAAGAGCCCATATTCTGCTTCTTGTGCTCAACCTTCCTTGACTGTGTTATACAGATGTTTTTTCTGCAAACTTACGACTTACATTCTCTCCCACAGAAAACACTGCTCCCTACCTGCCTGAAAGACCTCTTTTAAAGTCCAGACTTTTCCTCTGTTACTTATCTACATCACAATGAAACACATTTGCCTATTTCCTGCCTGGCTACTAGTTTTACCCTCAAAGAATTAGCAGCTTACTTGCAGTCCACCATTATGTTCTCACTGTTTCTGCTGGAGCTAAATTTCTCTGCTCAACTCAGAAGTGTGAGGTCACTAGCCAATGTAATCTCAGCAGCTACAATGAAGAGCTTCAAACAGCGGCTGGGAGGAGGTACTGTACTGAGGCAATGTGCAACTTGAGACATTTTTTTTATCATTAGTTAGTAAACACATTCTAGAAGGCACCCCGAAATAAAAATATAAACCTTTAAGGTGGAGAAAATGAGCCCTTTAAGAATGCACAATATTTCAAATATTCAGATAGTTCTTTTTTTTAAACCGGGAACAGGAGCTTTAATGTTTGCTCTATGCTGTGTTCAGAGCCACCAGACTCCATTTACAAAAGCAGTAAATTTACCTTGCAGAACACCGGAGTTGCTGGTCTGCTGTTACCTCCAATGGTTAGTTTGTGTCATTGTGTTACTTTGTGGTTTTAATTCAGATCCAAGCAAGCATCCATGGATCCAAATTGGCTTGGAGGAGCCTACGGATGAGACAAGCAACTACCCTGTTCTGCAAAGTAAAATCATTGTTGTCTGGTTGCTCTGTTTTTTGGGGGGTTTGTTTTAGCCTTAAAGCACATAAACGTACTCTGCTGGACTCAGAAAATGAATGAACCTTTAAACATGCAGAGTACGGGCTTTTTAAGCTCTAAAGCAAATAGCACATGTTTACCCAGTACTGTGCTCTCAGTAAGGAACTGCTCTTTTCTGCATTTTGTAGGATTTTGATCAATGAATGTGTGCACATTTAAGCATTCAGCGGTGTCTATTTATGTTGTCTGATGAAGGACAGTGCTTGAAAAGAGAGCATGAATCAACAATCTGATTATTTATCAGTTGCAAATCTGCAAATTCTGCAAAGTTGAATGAATCTGACTGAGCACTTTTTGACTCTCTTGCTACCGACATATTTCAGCCAAATGGTGAAAGAATAAAGGGGTTTATGGCAAAAAGAAAAATACTTATTTATGCTGGAATGCGTGATGGAAAACAGTGTCACTCATCTTAAACACTACGGGACACCAAACACAGCAAACATCACGAGTGATTAATCAATTAGCTGTCAGCTTTTAATTAATCACAAACTGGTTTGATAATTACCAAAGTCTGAGTCATTTTTATTAAAAAAAAAGAAGTCCAAATTCTCTGATTCTAGCTTCTTGGATGTGAATATTTTCTGGTTTCTTTCCTCCTCTATGACAGTAAACTGAACATCTTTGGGTTGTGAACAAAACAAGACATTTAATCAATATTCTCTCACCATTTTCTGACATTTTATAGCCCAAACAACTAATCGGATAATGGAGAAAACAATCGACAATGAATGTAACCGTTAGTTGCAGCCCCTAATACAAGCACACGCACACCAGGACATATTTTTAATGATCCTCCTAATGCGGGAGCGTTGATTTAATCTCCTAACAAGCATCTATCTTGTACTGTACTATCACTCCAACCACACATGGCTGCAGCCCACCATCCCTTCCTCTCACTCTCTCGCTCTCGGGGAGGTTAAAAAATATTGCGGCTGGGAGAAACCAGTGGTGACAAGTGACACTTCCTATAACTCATCCTCTTACTGGGAGACACAGTCCGCGGGCTCGTGCGAGGGTTTCATGTTGGGGGGGTGGGGGGAGGTCTACATGGTTGTGATGACTGTGTTTCTTTAGGTGTCTGTGTGACATAGTGACAGAGAGGAAGAGGAGGAGGAGAGTAGAGACCAAAATTGGGCAGAAATGCGGAGCGCAGGAGAGGATGTAAGCTTATGTGACAGCTCGAGCATCAGCGCATGTTTCCTGCGTTCGTGTGTGTTGCGTTCACCCCCGTGCAGGATAAGCTCGGCTGGGTCAGTTCCCCCGGGGTGATGGCAGTGTGTGTCAGAATGACTAGAACATTCTTCTTGTTTTTCAAGACAAATCCCTCTTTCCTCTCCCTGCCTCCCCCTCTTCCTCTCTCTCTCTCTCTCCCTCTCTCTCTCTCTCTGCATGTGTCTTCAAAAACATGAATATTTACCTCTCGACAGTAACCATGGCTCGGACCAATCGAACGGCACCGCACAGTTGTGGAATGCAACGTGGATTATGACATGGTGAGAATCGTCATAGAAACCGACGCAGCAGCTCAAACTGGCTATTTTTAGAGCCAATCTCATGGCCTGGTGAAATATCAAAACTGCCTGGATGGGCCACTCGTATCACAACAACTCATGATGTGCTGGGTAAAGGATGGTGGGCGCTGCGAGGCAGGTACACGCCAAGCAGGAGCTGATTTCTTCGTGTCTGCTCCTAATTAAGCAGTGATGTCATGTTACAGATGTTTATGGGAGCTGGAGGAGGAAGGAGGGGAGTGTGAATTTATAAATAAAGGCACATTTGTGTGGTTTTCTGATACAGAAACATGCAATGTATCTGCTGATGTGTGTGCTGCCTCAAGGGGAGGTCACATTAAAGTTGCCTCAAATGCATCTAGCAGAAGTTATTTGCATGTTTTTTTGCAAGGGTTTAAATGGAGGAAGGATGAAGGAGGAGGGAATATAGCAGAAGACAGCATTATTGCATGCAATAAGAACCCAAGAAGAGCCAGGTACTGTGCAAAATGCATCATCTTGCAGGTGAATTCTTCATGTGTTTTGATTGATTTTGTGATGATGGCACAAAAACACACATCATGCATTCACAAAAAAAAAATAAAAATTGACAAAAAGTAAATAATCCTACCTTTCGCCCCTCGCAGGACGAAGCCAAATCCCTCATTCTCCTTTTTCTGGAGCACCACCGTCTTCTCGTCCACCACGCAGTCACTGTGGAGGAGATGCCGAGCAGAGCGCCCGTTAGCACAGCCCATCATCCGCAGCATGGCCACGGACGCCCTGCCCGAGTGGAGGTTCATGCTGCTGGAGGAGAGCTAGTCCGGCCAGGGCAGGGCAGGGCAACCCCGACCCCACCCCACCACCACCACCGCTGCTGCCGCCGCCTCCTCCTCCGCCTCCTCCTCCTCCTCCTCCTCCTCTCGCCGGTCTGTGTCTCTATCAAACGGTATGACAGCGGCCCCGGCAGCCCGGCGACAGCATTTCCAGCAAAGAGACGACCCAGAAGAATACTAACAAAATGAAATAAAAAAGTAAAAAAGGGGAGACGACGACGGGAGAGACGCGGCTCCCTCCCTCCCTTCCTCCTCTCCCCTCCCCTGCGACTCCCTTCGCCGCCGCAGCTGCAGGAGACGCGGGGTCGGCAGCGCGGTTACCCCCGCCGCTGCTGCTGCTGCTGCTGCTGCGGAGGCTCCGACCGGCGGTGCGGGAGGAGAGCTGCGCCGTCGAGGAGAAGCGACATGAGGCTGGCTGGTGGTAGCGGCTAATGGCTCATGATGAGGCGGGAAGGAAGGCTGGAGCTCGCCGGGTTTGTGGAGGTGGGGAGGGAGGGGGGGAGAGAGTGTGTGGAGGAAGGGAGAGAGAGTTAGAGGCAGGGAGGCAGGGAGGGAGGGAGGAGCGGCGGAATCACGGCGTGGACGGACGTCAAGGTGCGCTGCAGCCGAACCGAGCGGCTGGTCGGTGGGGCGGGTGCGTGGAGCGGAGCGGGTGGGTGGGCGAGCAGCGGGGGAGAGGGGTGACGGTGGAGCCAGATAACCCGGTGTAACTAACTGACAGAGCAGTTGATTGATTGATTGGTTTGGTTCGATCCACTGACACGTGTTGTTTTTCTTGTTTCCCAACTTCTTCTTTAATACGATCAAGCATCATGACTGTAAGTAGTAAACACATAAATAAAGACATAGAAGTTCCTGGGGCTGGGCTCAGTCCTGAACTATTTAGATTGTAGACTGATAAATGCACCATTTTCAAGTTATTTCAGAGGGAAATGAATATAAAATGTGAGTCACTGTGCTCATTAAGATCTCAGTGAGTGCAGGTTGAGACAGAGCAGGCCTGGAATTAGTCTTATTTATGATGATTTACAGTCATAATCATGCGCAAACCCTTCGAAATACTTGTTTTCATAAATCTGATGTAGAAATAATGAAGGATGCTGTGAGGAGAATAATTTCACCCATAAAGTCCCATAAATACAACACGCCCCAAAAATAGGCTGACAGATAATAATCAGACCAAATCGACTAACTGTTTCTAACAATAAATGATTTCCATAGTTTAATAACAACTTATCTAACTACAGCAACTTACAACAAAACGATAAATGTGTTCTTATTGCGACTCAACTACTTGTTGCCATATTTTGTTGGTTACTTCAGTGACCAGAGAGTTCAGGCTCTACATGTAGTTATGGGGAAGCATCTATACACACAATAATATCTGTGAAATGGAAAAACAAAACTTGACAGATCAGACTTTTGCCAAAAGTAAAATAATTTCTAATTTTGGAACCAATGCATATTTGCAGAAAAACATTAAATCTTGGTGTCAGAACTTAGAACAGGGCAAAGTCCAACACAAAACTTCATTGAAATACTTTTGTTTACTTCTGTTTGAGGTGTTTAATTAGCAGAGAACCTTTCAATACTTATCCCAGATAGCGCTGTGGGCAGGACATTACTTAAGACCACAGAGTGACTGCAGATAGAGAAAGGCGGCTTTATCAGAGCTTTTATTTTTGTTTTTTGGAAACTGTAAAAAATACATAAATAAACAAAGATGATAGGAAAAATGCTAAGTATTGGATCCGATATTCAGTCGACCCCTAAAATATAGGCCTTGTTGTCTAAAAATTACCTAGTTTATTGGGTATATTTTGAAGATTCAAGACAGATATGCAATAAGCTCCCTTGTGGTAATTTGTGTGTATATATTGACAGTTACGCTTCATGCATATTTACAGACTTGAATGTCAACAAAACTACCAAAAAGAACATGTAACAATACAGTAACGTCTGGGCTGTTTTAAGGTGGCCTGAACCTTTTTTTTTCTGTTTTAATCTCAAGAACCGTCTCCGTAGAATCATTGGGGCAGAGAAAAGTTTTTTTGTTTTTTTTTCCAGGATAGGTCCTTCTGAGCAACACTTGAAAACTGCTGTGCTGGTCTCAACACTAAGTAGTTAAACTTGGAGACAATACAACTTTGTTGC
>NW_007579160.1:76739-96985 GCF_000690725.1 Stegastes partitus
TACACTTAGAGACAGACAACCAAGCACACTCACATTCACACCTACGGACAATTTAGAATCACTAATTGACCTCAACATGCTTTTGGACTGTGTGGGAGGAAGCCAGAGAACCCAGAGAGAACCCACGCTGCACGGGGAGAACATGCAAACTCTGAGCTACAACCAACAACCACGATTTTGCAATAATTCAGTGCACTTAGAGTTAATGTTGCCGTCAAAGCTGTTGGATCTTACACCACAGTGGAAACAAAAAGACTAAAAAGGCCGAATATGAAGCTTTTTCTGTAAGCCACCTTGCACCTGCCTTGTACCTGCAGTGGACGCCACCTAATGCAACACATCTTAAGTGCATATTTTCAAATAATGTTTTAATTAATCAATTTTTTACTCTGGGCTTTTTAGTTCTGGAGCAGTTGTCCACTTTACAAGACATCTAGGCCTACAAATCTGTTAATAAGTCAAAACCTTGCTTGAATCTCTTGTTTTGGAAATAAATGGGTCGATAATAACAAACTGGGTTGTTATTCTACTGTTACTGTACTCGTCAATGACAGAAATGATAAATACAGTGCAGTCAGGCTGCAAATGCATACAAAGTGCACATTATATATCTTCCACTTCCTTCTTTTAATTAACAGTAACACCAGCTGCAGTTGCTTATCCAACCTAAGCTGCAGCTGTGCTTATGAGGAATCCTCTATCAGCATCTCTACTCCTGGAGCAGGATTATTCCAAAAGCACAGCACCTCTATAAGTTTAACTCAGCTGTCTAAACTGTTATCTTCTCCTTGCTTCGAATATGGTAACGGCCACTGTTTTCGCTCCTCCCCCAGTCTTCTTTTTCTGCAATATACATGCATAAAATGGTATGTTCCATCTCTAATTTCCTGCAGTAATCATGGCTGAGCCTGGTGTTGTGAGACTGATCATCTGAGCCGGGCTGACCGACCGTGAAACTGTCTGGGGAGAGGCCCAAGCAAAAGGCCAAGTTTGCTTCTCTAGCCGGAGGTGTTTGCAGTGAGGGTGCATCATTCAGCTTTATTAGGTGCAAGGATTACACTGAATAGACACGTGGGATGAAAGAGGAAAAAAAAAAAAAAAAAAGACAGAGAGAGGGGAGAATAAAGAAGGAGAGAGAGGCGCGACTGCCATCCTAGCAACAGTTCCCTTAGCAACGCAATCTGTCTAGAGAGGAAAGAGGCCGGCACTGCTGACACACTGAAGGTTATCTCCCAGCATTCCCTTACACTTTCTCTCACACACACACACACACACAACGATGCCTTCTGGCCCAAAGCAGGCAGTCGTCGGTAATCACACCTTGATCACCCGAATCTGACATGGCGGTCACTTCAATAGGTCAGCGCACCGCAGCGTGCACAAGAGGACCTGACAGTTTATCGAAGCTGTCATCGTGTTCAACAAGTGCTGAGCCAGACTGAGGCTGCGCTATCAAAACAGAGCGGCGCGTGCAGGATGTGGGGCATGCTGCTGAACAGGCTGGATGGGATGAAGTGCAGGCTTTACCCCAGGGAGCACGCCGCCTCAATCTGGGCTGCACCGTGGGAGGCCTCGGTGTATTTATAGTCAGGAGGAGAGGCTCGCTATGCAATGCAACGGCCGCTTGTTTGTCAGATATTCATCTCCTCCTTATCCACATGAAACTTTTTTATTGGAGTTTGGAGGTCTGGCTCAAGGGGACAGTGGTTAGAGGCCATCATCGAGCTCTCTCATTACCTGACTGATGGCTGGAGGAGAAAATGATACGAGCTAAACTATTTGTCACTGAGGACAAGGGCTTCTAACCTCTCAGTGGCAGAGTACTCTCAGTCATCGGCTGTGACTGTAAAAGGATATTGGAAAAAACCGACACTGTGATACTTTGATTTTCAAGGATCTGAAAGTATAGGAATTTTCACCAGATGATGTGAATAACTATTCTGAAAGACTGGATCACTTTTGGATAATATGGACGATTTTGTAGGGGAGTGCATCAAAAATAAAAAGTATTTTTATAAAAGCTGAATAAGGCTGTATGGAAGTTTTATCATAAGGTGTAGCATTGGTAAAGACATTCAAAATATATAGATATCTTTTTTTTTTGGATGGCATTCAGATGTGGCTCTGTCATACAGAGCTTTGTTGGGTGAATGGTCAAACAAATCAGTCGTGTTGCAGCAACAACTGCAAGACATTCCAGAGGGCTGAACTACGAAGTGAGATTAATGGGTTAGCAGGTATGTTGAGCCTAAAGTCAGAGTTTTCAGTGTCACAAAGGTGACTCTCATTTAACCGGCTAGAGCTCCATGGCAACTGATGCTGTGGAGCTAACCCCTTCCGGAGCAGGTTATGTTCAGAGTTTCATATTTAAATCAGCTGTTAGAAGCGTCTCCCTTTAACCAAATTGTTTCCTGACAATTCTTTATGAGCAATGCAGACTGTCAGCTGAGGGAATATGCTGTATCTGCAAAACTTTTGAGCTGCGCTTTACCTCTAACACTGCATGACGCTGTGCAGTTACAGTATCGCACACTGTATGCAGTGTGTTGCCATAGGAACCTACATGTATGCAGTTGGTGATGAAGAAACTGCGTAACTATGCTTTTATATTTGGTCCTAATTTGCAGCCAAGTCTGTTTACACTGCTGGTACTACCTAAATGCACTTCAATACAAGATCATCTTTGAATATATGAAGTGTAAAGTTGAATAGGTTTAATGTGCAGCTGTCAGTTGGAAATAAGCAACTGCATTGATCATTAAAGTAATTATATTAGCACATGATTAACAGTTTTCTACCAACACTCCTGTCTGGCGTCATTTGCAACAGCAGAGCTGTTTAATGTCATAAATTAGGATATTCCTCATTGTTTTCATTAAAACAACCTGTTAACTGAAGCAGCTGCACAAGAACATTTCATTTTGTGCAGAAGAAGAGTCACGTGACGCGTCAAATGCCCCTTTTAATGTGAACGCGCAGAGTTTAAAGCAGAAAGTCTGAGTAGGCAAAGAAAGCTGAAAACCACCTCCGTGATACTGGTTACCTCTGACTGGGGCTTTATAGTTTCTGTGGAGCTAACTTACACAAAAAAAGCCTGGCTTTGTCAAACTTGCTTCATAGTGAAGCCCTCTGACATGCATGGTGTACATCTTTCTTTTCCATGTTTCTCTCCTGTTCCTCACTGGTTTTGCTGCTCACATGTGCAGCCTGCATATAAACACAAAACTCTGTGGCTTAGGAATAAAGCTAAAATAAAACTTATTGCATCCAAGAATCAGAGAATATAATGTTCTATCAGACAGTCTTCTCTTGCAGTCATGAATAAACGAGAACCATGTGAATTTTCTTTTTGTATCAGGCAGCAGAAACAAATCTCACTCTTACGCACGTCACAGTGTCGATGCTGATACGATATACTGTGCAGCTCTACACTGTACCGCGGCTCCTCAGGTACCAGCATCATCAGCATTTCACCTTAGACAGCAGAAAGCTGATGCATCATGTATAATAATTTACAGCTGGCTTTCCTCGGTCTCCACCTCTGCCGCAGCCTCAGTCAGCAAGGAGGGATTGTCTGTCTGCACGTCAGATTAGAAGACTAATGGACTTCAGCTGAACTTTTAGCTGTCAAGCTTTAAACCTTCATCAGGAGATGCAGCATTAAAAAGTCATTGTTGCAGCACCATGTTGCTGCTACCTTGAAGAAACCCTGCTCCCCTTTTCCTTAGAGCTATAAAATGTATTTGCTAGAGAAATTCCTTTGTATAAATGAGATGTGTTTCTTTTGTGGCAGCATTTTCACGTGTTTGTCTCTTGAGATGGAATCAGAAATAAGTGGTGTCCCCTGGAGTCAGTCAGTTTTCCACAGACAAATGAAATGAAAAGCAAAATAGTTATCAAGTCACAAAATAAGCTGTGTGTATAATCCTGCATTAATTCTTTACATTATGGTTTAGAATGCACCACAATGCTTCTGCCATAAACAGAGCAGGCAAAACGGTATTTTATCTTATTTTGTGCTGTTTAAATAATCACAGATTTTTGCTTGTGTTTATGTTAAAGGGATAGTTTGGTTTCTTTGAAGTAGTGATCTTGTCTACTTCTCCAGACGAGGGTCGTGACTGACTGTCATCTACTGTGGATAATACGCAGACAATGGACTTCATACAGCTTCAAAGAAACCAAACAATCCCTTTAATAGAGGTGATTTTTGCAACACATAAAGTGTGCACAAATAAAGATGCAAACACAGTGAGGCCTTTCTGAACACACCCTGTATGAGCAATTATGACCTGTGGGCTTATAAAAAAAAAAAAGATTTATTAATATCATCGTAACTCCTATATCTATAATATGGGTGTACATATGTGTGGCAATCCAAGCTGTACCTTACAGTACACCTCTCTGATCTCCATGTGCTGATGGTAAGAAGCTTGACAGTTAAACATTTTGCAAAGAAAAACTGCTGTCTTCTTCTACTTTAATAACATTTATGCACGTACAGTGGAGCTCAAGCTGTTACATGGCCACTGTAATAAAATCGAACTTTTTCGGTGCCGTCCAACAGATTTTGGACAGACTACTTAAAATAAACCTTAAACTTAAACATGGCTGGTGTAGACAGAGTAGAAAAGGCCTCCTGCAGCTTTTAAGACACGTTCCTGTGCGCACTCATCTCCTTGCTTTAGATTTGTTGACACTTTATGTCTGATCACATTAACTTCTACACAGTTTCTACCTTTCTTCCAGGGCTGCACAGTGAGGTCATGTCCAGTGTGGATATCTGGGGTTTTTATCAGCCTGACAGGATTCAAAGGAGGCAGACAGGTGATGTCACAAAAATCAGCAGGGAGGAGGTCAGGGTGGACGGATGGGCTCTCAAAACATTGGACTGTTACATGGGAGACTGCTGTTTGTTGTTCTATAACCTTAACTGCACAATAATGAAGGCTCTCTACTTCAACCAAGACACAGATCTTTCCCTAATAACAATGCTTTTGTGCCTAAAAAGCAAATTAAAAAATATATATATTGTGTATTTCCTGCTGCTGAAAGGGACTATAAACTGCATAGTTGGATTTAGCCACCGTGAAGTTTGTGGAACACCGTTTTGAAGCATCGTGTTTAGAATTTGGCCATCAGCATCGACACTGAAACCAGATGTAATGAGTGAGGGGTAGCTCTGAACCCTTTACACTCCTAAATTGTAGCAACTTGTCAATTACTAACACTGCTTTGTTGTCTATTTTCCACCAAGCGGGACCATCATTCAATAAAGGCATATCATTCTGGATTGAAGAAAACTTTAAACTAGAGATTAAGACCATAAACGTGTCAGGAAAGTGTTAACTGAGGTACCAGATCAAGTGACTTCTGAGTTTAGGGACATACAGTTACATTTAATTCTGATAGCATGACAATAGCCATGTTTACATAATGTATTTTTATGTATATTTTGAAGAACTACATGACAACAAGTTACTTGAAATGGTAAAATTTAAAAAATATATAATTTTTTTACTCACTTAAGGTAGTTTTGGACTTTTTGTGACATTGGGAACATTAAAGTCACATGTCTAATTACCTCTTTCTGTTGTCTCCGGACAACAAGAAAGAATAACTACAACTCTACTGATTTAAAACAATTCCTGAAGACTTTGAAGACTCCTCTCCAGTTTTCTTTGCTTTCTTTTTTTGGGGGGGGATGGCAAACATCTGGTCATGTGGCTTGTCTGACTCTGAATATTTATTTTATTATTTTTTGAGAGATTTCAGTCTGTTTCAAATTTACCGGATAATTATACATAATATATAACAAACACAAAGAAGACAGATTCAACATATCAATACAAATGTATAGTTTATCTCTGTCATTGTTCTCTATTCTTCATTATCCAATTAAACATACTCCCTCTTTCCACATCCTGCTTCTAAATGATAGTCTCTCATATTGAAGATATATCTACTGTAACGTTGGTGAGTGTCAGTGGTATTTTGTGCCACCTACAGCTCAGTTCATCTTTTAGTTTAATTTGTGCAGCACCTTCTTCCTGCCCATAAACACACAGAGCAGGAAAATTCCTCCTGCCTCATGCAGAATTTAATGGGACCCTCTGCCAGTTAAAAACAAATATGAATTTTTAAAGAGCATAGAGGGACTTGATGTGAGCGCCTTAGAAAAGTCAGCTTTCCAAAAAAAAAAAAAAAAGAAAGAAAGAAAACGCAATCTTTGAAGGTAGAGGGAAAATATTAGTTACAATGCCCCTCCATCAGGGAGGACAACATTTTAAACTGTCATAGCTCAGTCTATATTCAGGTTCAAGTTTAATTTCCAGCTGAGATTTCCCATGGACCTTTAATGTCACATGGGCCTTCAGTCCATCCCACAGTTCACATTTGGCCAACTAGTCTTCATCACTGTAAAGTAATGAATGGTGGAAATGGTTCACCTTGACCCATATTAGGTACTTGCTGGAAAAAAAAAAAATCTTCAGGCATGTTCGCTGAGTCCTGCCGGAAGAAATCCAGCAGAGTAATGAGGGAAATGTCACGCTGTCCTTCATGGTCTCATCACCACAGACATTTACACATTTTATATATTAGAGCGTGGAGCGGATATTACCAGTGAGCAGTGTAGTGAATTAAAAAATGACATAGGGGCAGCTGTATGGAGTCACTATTTCCCTCTTTGTTGTGTAGATTTAGATATATGAGCGTAGGTTATTAGTTTTGATTGCAAATACAGAGGACTTGCCAAACCAACAATCTTGAAAACAAGTGTTTCAGGCTTGGACAGACTTCAGATTCATTACCTTGTTGTGGAAATATGTTCGAGCCTTCCATTAGCTGATGAAATGCTGTCAACATGTAAGGTCTGAATTATTAAAAAGGCCAACAGTGGAATGGAAATATACCTTAAAGAGGCTCTTCAGATGCCAAAAATATGGGACTGATTTCCATATGAGAAAGATGACACAAAAGGAACAATGACAGTCTGATTAATGCAGTGGGGCAAAAAGCACAACATTTAGCTCTTCGTTGAGCAAAAGTATATAAAGTGCAGTACTTTGAAACCTAAAGTAACTCTCAGGTACTTCTAAAAGATTTTGGTTAATTTCAGTCTGCTGTATTTCCTGTTAATGTGTCTGTTGCGTCTTGTGGGACATGCCAGTAATGAGAAGTCGCAGAAAACAGCTTGTAATGGGAATTTAGTGGGGCAATTAGCATGAGCTCCTTGCAGCTTTCCAAAGATTTCTTACATTAATCATTGAAATTTTTGTTTTCAGTCTGACCAAAGTTAAACACAGAAATTAGATGCCTGAAAAGAAGATTCTGCATCAGATCTCCAGCCATTGACTGTCACTGTAGAGATGGAGGCAGAAGGACTTCAGGATGTCCTGAAAGACAGTGTACATCTGGAAACTGATGGTGTTTCTGCTCTTACTGAGGAGGAAAACTATTGCTGCAAAGAGTGAGACCTTGGAAAATCTTAGAGAGTGATCCCTGCTGTGGAACTTATGAATCCGGTCCGATAAACATCCTGGAGATGGTGTTTCACCTCCTCAACATCACCTGGAAGAAAAGACCTGTCAGAGCAAATGCTCAGGTCAGTAAAAGCTAAGGCAGTCAGAAATACGTCTGCTCTGTACGACTTCTGTGTTTTCTTTCAGTCAGACTGAAAACAAATGTTTAAAATGAGTCATGTAAAAATCAAAATCTGCTCTCTTCAGAAAGCTGCAGGGAGCTCTTCCTGTTTGCCCTGTTAAACACTGTTTCCCTGAATCTGTACCGTGGAAGTGAAGACAGCAGAGTTAACGTGACCCGTACAGTCACAATAGCCACATCAACAGGTACACAGCAGGTTAAAGTACAGTTAATGTCCACTGCAAACTGCAAAAGTGACATGAAAAAAAGGTATCTTTACATCTTTAGTTAGTTAATGTTGTTGCTACCTCATTGTCAACTCTCTTGAAGATGGAAATAAAGCAACTGTTTGTGGATCAGCACTTACGTTGATATATAAATAAATGCACCCTGAATTGAACTGAAATCAAAAGGAATAGTATGCAATTTAAATCCAATACACTTTCTGCCAAAAGTAGAGGATATATATTTATTATAGAATAACATTAGCTGTTCTTTCTGTGTGTGCTTACAGTATATGTGGTGTACACTGCCTTGGCTCAGATCCCCACTACACTATCCTTGTCAATTGGCAACTGGGAATATTTGTGTTTGTGTACAGGATGGCTCTATGAATGAATTCATGTTTTCCAGAGGATTGGGTAAATTCTGAGAACACTGGTACCATTTATCATTATTATTATTATTACTATTTTATAGTGGATGCTTTTTGTGCAGCACGACCAGCAAACGCTCCTGTTTTCAAACCAAAACCTGCAGTAAGAAGTCAGTTTCAACACCACTAGGCTCTGATATTTTGCTCATAAACACAGATGAGACTCACATTCTCTCTTCTTACACAGCAACTGTTACAGCAGGAGGAAGGTTAGGGTCTTTAGTCGGCTCTATGGTTCTGATGGCTGATAAAAATAATCCAAATAACTGAATCTTATCAGCTTCCAAAAGTTTCTTTTGCTTTATTTATGAGAAAATGAAATCCGCTTCCATGTCTATAAGGCTGGAACTGCTCTCTGTTTTGGTCTGCTATCCTGATTGTTAGTGTCCTAACCCCATTCATTTGGGGTGGTGAGGCTTTTTAAGGAGCACTAGCATTTGTTTGGCTGTTGAGCTAAAATATCAACAAACTTTATCAAAAAATGGCTGATTTCTTCTTTAAGTTTTTGTAGCTTTACATGTCTGAGCTGCGGTGCTTGTATTAATTCAGGAATCACAAAAATACCAAGTGAGCTCATTTTTGCTCCACTGAACCACTTTGTAGTAAATGTGGAATCAAGAATGTAGATTTTTCCACATTTCTGAAACATGTGAGGCTGTTTTTAGACACAAAACTGGGTTTAAATGCTACCAGACATTCCCACAACAACTTTCAAATCACTAATTGTTAAAGTTATTTCCAATTTAAGATTCTTCTCTGTTTTAGATAATTGCCAACTTAATATTTTCTCATCTTGTGTATTATTTTACTCTTTTCTTTATAGCCCGAACAATTGATGATTGAACAATAGATAGAAAGATTACAGATATTTATGAGAAGCATTAGTGAAAAGACCTGATATCAAGTGTTCTACAGCTATAAATAAATAAAATCTGTTGAATTTTTAACAGTAAACAACCAGCACAACGTCCACGTAATATGACAGACTACTCATCTCTTACTGGCACAAACATTTCATTCTCTGTAAGTGCTACAATATCTGCCTCTCCAGGCCAGATTGAGGAAGGACATAACTTCAGCCTTGGCACATACTGCTGGCCACTTCCCTGTCGCTGTAAAAATCACTGCAAATGTTGGGCCATACAAACCGCTGAATGTCTGATGACGCTGGACAGATGACCTGCAGTGATCAAACGCCACCCGGAGCTCATTAATATAAATGTTCCTGCAAGGACATCCATCTCACCCCTGTGATTGATTCTTTAAAGCAGGATTTGTTCTCATCGGAGAATATATTCAGCTCTCTTGCTCTCACACACATATAAACAGAGGAGTATACATCTATCTTCATTTCTAATGAAGCTTGTATTGAAGTGGATGTGACAGCGGAGAGGAGGAGAGGAGAGTGGAGCGGAATAACTTAAGAACAAGACGGTAAAAACCTTGGGATTCAACGTCAGGTAGCATTAGACAAAACTTTTCACTTAGCTTAAAAGACACGGCCGCATCTTAAATCTGCTTTTGCTACTACGGCTTTTGCATTGTCTGAAGAACAAAGCAAAGGAAAGCTACCTAAAGCTGATTGTGGATACCAGATATAAAGAGAAGTAGTAGATTAGTACGCAAATTTTCTGTTTGTACATACAGTAGATTTCATTTGACCCATGAGATTAGAAATATTTTGGCTACAAAAACAGACAGAAACGTGATTAAAAAGATTAAATTTTTGTTTTCATTACTTTTTGGCATTATGTAATACGCCTGTTTACACACACAGAGGACCTGATGGTGGATTTGAGGACAGCGTGTCAGCGTGAGGTCTTACCTAGAGGCATCAAAGCTGTCGTAGGAGCCCACAGTGTAGTGTCTGAAGAGCTTCCGCCTGTCAGCTCGGTCCGCTCGGGAATCTGCCAAATAACAGCAGAATGAGATCAATATCCACATCCCATCTGTAACACTTTACAAATCAGTGATGGCTGTTAGGAGGGCAGCAGTCCTGTGGAATAAAAAAAAGAAAAGTTTGGCAAATAGCACTCTAAAACTGAGCTGCCTGTGCTGCATCCTCAGGATTAAAACCAAAACACAGCAGGACATTTGAACTCATTTAAACGAGTCACACCTGTTTTCATGTGATCTGTGGATTTCAGTGTCTGTCAGAGCTTTAAGGAGACTCTCAGTAAAAACGTAATACAAGAACTTCTCAAAAATCTTCACATGAAATAAAACTAATTTTAAATTAGTGTGCCACATGTTTCGCTCCCCTTCTGCCTTCTTTGACAACAATACTTGTAGTGGGTGGCTGTGGCTCAGGTGGTAGAGCGGGTTGTCCGATGGGGCGGTTCGATCCCCGGCCCCTCCACAGTCGAAGTGTCCTTGGGCAAAACACTGAACCTGAAGTTGCTCCCAAAGGCAGGCAGCACCTTGCATGGCAGCTCTGTCACCATTGGTGTATGAATGTGTGTGAATGGGTGAATGAGAAACACATTGTAAAGCGCTTTGGACAAAAGTGCTATATAAGTGCAGACCATTTGCCATTACAGGTGAGACTGAACTGTCCTCCCAACTCTGTACCCGGAAAAACATCTAATTTTCTGCAGCAAGTAGCCAGGTCCCAGTAGCCAGCAAAGACCAACCCAGTGTAGCCCCTGTTAGCTGTTTTCATGGTAAATAAGCTGATGCCAATTACATCAAAATGTTATATTATCAGCCCGATTAATCAGATAACAAGTTGTCACTAATCTCCATGACAACAGAGCAAACTCCATCCAGTGATGATGCCTATAAAACACAAATGAGAGCCTCAGAAAATGTTAGAACTCAACTCACATGTCACCAGATTCATCCTTATGACTACTGAGAAAAATCCATCCACTCTGGAAAAACTACAACCTTAATGTAGGATTGTTTTTGTCAAAATAATACACCCAAGGTCAAGAATGAATTCTAATGCTGAAGAAAATATTTAACGTTACTGAATTTCCAAGAAACATATTTTTACTGTCATTAGTTTTTAATATTGTTCTTATTTTTTGTTTTAGTTTTCTTTCTCTATTTTTGCATTCATACTTGGAGCTAAGAGACAGACCACGATCTTGAATTTAGCAGAAAACTCTGTCAGTCCTCAGTGCCACAGTCGGATCCTCCATTCTGACCTCCTCTCTAGGTCACACTGTCATTATTCAAAGAGCCACAAGAGGTCTTTGTCATGTAAATGCAAACTCAATATGATGTGAACATATGGTGCCTTTTACCTGATGAAGACAATCTGTGTGCCTCTCTCATTGTCCAGCCCTGTGATAAAATCAGTATCTGCAGTTTTCATTGCTTTGGATCATCGTTAATGAGCTTTATGGGAAAAAGAAACGCCTTTTCTGAATGAGTTTTGACGTAGCGAATATTTTACTCACATGACTGATCAGCTGATTCTGCTTCTAGAGACCCTGTGCAGCATGAAACATGGCCGACACCATGAATCATTACAACTTAACCAACTAAAACAATTCCTGCAGACCTCTCTTCAATTTTCTCTTGCAAATGGACACATTTTGTTAGTTTCTGTTCTTCTTTGAGGATTAAAAAAAACCCAAAAAATTAGCAACTGGCAAACAACTAGTTTGATATCTGTCTTCTTCTACTCTTTCTATTACAGTCATGTCTAACCTAGCCTATGGCACAACCTTCTGATGACAATACACAACCTAGTTTACTGAGTCAAAAGCAGTTAGTGGAAACAAGTCTAATTTAAAGTTCTGTTTTTACATTTTTTTGCAACACTCCAAATTTGTTCGACACCATTACAGAAACGTAACTTATGCCACACAGGAATCATGACATCAAAGCTGCATTGATTTATTTTTTTAAGGCACTTGGGGGCAGCAAAACAAACTGTAAACAAGTTTTTCAGAAAAACATTCAATCCAAAAATGCCAATATTTAGTCCCCTTTTAGCTCTGCTTTGGTCTCCACCAGCTCCAGAAAAAAATAACATCTGGCTCTTTAGCTGCTAGAAGTTCCATTTCTTTGACTGGCTAGTGTCTAGCTTTAAGTAGAAAAACAAAAGTATGCAAACAGCTAAATCTGTAGCTACAAAATATTCATTAGTGCAGCTTTAAACGCTTGAACCTGACCCTGTAAGACCATACAAATGCCCAGATACACAATCTTTGTAATTACTGGAAGCTACTAATTTCCAACAAATCCTCTAATCCTCTCAAAAACAAAAACAAAAAAGCCCAACACACAGCTGTAATGGTTTTATACACAACTGAGATCTACAGTAAATATCATGTTTTCTAAATACTTGTGATAGACGTGCAGAACATGTGTTTTCACTGGTTTTAACTCAGTTGTCTGCTTTATTTAGTACTTCAGACATTACTAAGAATGACTGCATGCCCCCAATGGCCCCTTGAGACTCAAATCAAGGTTGGTTGAATGAATAAATGAACATGTACAGGGCACGTGAACTGATAAAACTGTACTCACAGCATCTTTTTGTACGAGTCATATGTTAGAGTTTAATTTAAGTTTAAAGAAACTCAGACCAGTGTTTAAACAAAGATCCAGAGGGTGGCAATATTGGCTAATAAATGCTGAAATAAAATAACTGACAGTTTAATCTAATCCAATCCAATCTAATCCACAAAAAAGTTTGTGACATTGTGAACGTGTACAAGTTAAATACAGGACAAATTCAATCAAATGTAATCATTAAGATGAACTTAAGATGATCTAAATGTTTTCTCAGTCCTTCTCAGGCCTCGGAGCTGCCTTATCTGTCCATCACTTGTGCTATAAACTGTTTATTGTACTTTTATAGACTAAAAGCTGAATTTTAATAATAAAAAAGTGCATTCTGGACACAAACACATGACCTCCAGAGGGAAGATTCCTCCCCTCTTAGTCAGCCTCATCTACTGGCCCGACTCAGCAGCATCTCCTCCCCCCTTTTTTCCCTCCCTCTCCTCCCTTTCCTTCACAGACTCTCTCACACCAGCTGTCACACTTTCACAGAAACTCCATCTCCTCTGATCCGGCTTAGATCTTGTCATCTTTGCAGGAACATTTTATTTCTCTCTGCCTGATTCTATGTCCACAGTGTCAGATTGGAGGAGGGAGGATGTGGCTTGAAGGAGATGATCGGCTGATAAGAGATGTATTTGAAAAAAAAAGAAAAGAAAGGAAAAGAAAGGAAAGAGGGGTGGGTGTGGGGTTACAACCTTGTTTTGTTGCAGGAAAAGAAAGAAAACAGAGATAATGTGTGTGACAAGGGATTGGACAGAAGAGAGAATAGGATATTCACAGCATAGTCACACTCCATAGCAACTGCTGTCTGACTGCGGCCAGCTGGTTTCTATGGTCACAGATCAATAGAGATGGTGCAGCCAATTGTATGTGTGTGTGTGTGTGTGTGTGTGTGTGTGTGTGTAGGTGTGTGTGTGCGCGCGCATATGCATAACTGATAAGAACATAAAGTAATTTGTGTGTTGTGTTAAAATATGCACCAGCGTCTCTATTTGTGTTGTTGTTTTGCCAGCTGTTTACACTGCAAACATGTGTGCAACTGTGTGTGTGTGTGTGTGTGTACGTGTGTGTGTGTGTGTGTGCGGCAGCTGGTCCTCCCTGGATTTCCCCCTCCAGGCCTATATTTTATTTTTCCCTTCTCACTTTCTCCGGTCGCTTCTCACTTTACGGCGCGAGGGAGAGACGTGCGAATGAGATGGAGAGCCTCATTTCGAAGCATCGTTCCCGACTGTACGCTGCCGCACAGCTGTAACTGGAATTATAACGCACGCTGCTGTATTATTTTGTCGACTTAAGAGTTCGGTTTGGCTCAGATTATGTGATTTGCTTTTTTTTTTTCCTTACATAATCACAGCAATCCATCTCCAGCTCCAGCGTGTCTTATCTCTGCTTTCTGTTGATTGTCTTTCTTGCACTTAAGAAAAAAAAAAACAAAACAACTCTTGTAAAAGTAGAAAATGAAGCCGCTAGGATTTTTGCAGCTGCCAACAAAAAAAAACAACAAAAAAAAACAAGAGCACATCACACTAATTCTGGCTGGCAGTTACTTTTAGGATTGATTTTGAAATAAAGCCCAGATGTGGTTGGCACAGCGCTGCATCTCAGGCCTGTTAACTGCACATACCCCAGCCTGGTCTATGAGCTCCACACATGCAGCTTTTCTGACTGTTCCTAAAAAACAAAGAAGACTAATACGTTTACATTATGAACACATAATTTCTGCAATGTTGACTGTGTTTTAGGACCCCTAAAATGGAGACTTTTGAAAACACTACTGAGGTCATTTCAGTTTAAAGACGATGACGAAAGACACCAATATTTCACTTTCAGATTTGGATTTACTGTCACTATGTGTTGCTCTGTTGGTAGAAATACTCTCATGATTCCTGTTTCTTATAATAGTAATAAAAATTAGTAGAGAGGCAGAATGAGGGCTTATTTATAACATGTCATTGGCTTACTGTGAATGACCCCTTATAACTCAACCTATAGTAAGACATTGTAAAAACTCCTTCATCACATTCCTCTTCCTATAACGTCATTACTCAGCAGATTTCAAAACAGATCTTTTAACCCCAGTCATGTTAGACACATGTCCCAAACCTAAACATTTGTAAACATATTAGAAACTGATCATGCATACAAATAAATGACAACATAAAAGCCTATAATTTGCTTTATCTTCACAGGTCTCTGATTTGTCACACCAAACACGACCCTTGTCCAATATAAAACAAATACAAAAATTTTGACCAGCAGTTGTTAATTCAGCATTGACAATGAATTACAGACATTGTCGATCTTGTTGTGTTTTACTATATAGACAGTCAAATAAACTATTAAACATTAAACGAAGAATCCACAATTCGGATTATGAATCGGGCTGCAAGGTGGAGCAGTGTGTAGCACTGTGTAGCACTGTGTAGCACTGTGTAGCACTGTTGCCTCACAGCTAGAAGGTCGCCGGTTTATGACAAAGTGAGGACACCTGGGATCTTTCTGTGTGGAGTTTGCATGTTCTCCCCATGCAGCGTGGGTTCTCTCCGGGTTCTCCGGCTTCCTCCCACACAGTCCAAAAACATGTTGAGGTTAATTGGTGATTCTAAAATGTCCGTAGGTGTGAATGTGAGTGTGCTTGGTTGTCTGTCTCTAAGTGTAGCCCTGTGATAGACTGGTGACCTGTCCAGGGTGTCCCCTGCCTTCACCCTAAATCAGCTGGGATAGACTCCAGGTGACCCTAGTGAAGATTGCTGATACGTATTAACTAACAATGACTGATGCTCGTGTGTACTTTTGTATTATACCACATGTGTGTATTTTTTATGATTTCCATGAACTGATGCTGCAACACTACAGTTACCGATAACCAGTTTTATCACATCATGTTGAAAAGCTGTTAAACTTGGCTGTTGGGACCAGAACATGAAAGCAGCATGTTCTTATGAAGTCCTTGAATGGCAGACACACGTAGAGGGACAGGAAAAACTTTATGGATGTTTTGACAGTCTGATGGCTGGTACACCACTAAGACCAGGTATCTGTTTTGACAGGAAACCTAGGCATGGCAGCGACAGAGTGATGGCAGTTTTACTGTAGGCTCCTATGGTGTCTGTGATAACTTACAGATGCTGGAGCGCTCATCGGATGCACTGCAATGTTGACCTAAGATAAATGTTGCTCATAAGCGTTCCAACCGAGCCACGACACTGTATTTGTAGTTTAATAAACATCTTCCCGGATGATTATGTTTTTTATTGTTTGGGGTTTATCCAGTTTTCCTCCCGTTCTGCTGGGCTGAGGTAAACAGTGAACTCAGTCTGTATGTCCTGGAGCTGTGAGGAGGTGGTCCATGAGTTTATATAAGCACATCAGCTGGGATAAACTAGGATGGTGTTCATACATCCCAGTTAAACTTTTTCGTGGCTTTTATAATGTTTCAGTGTGCTTTTTTTTGGAGTAATGGTGGTCAAGTGTTACTGACCACAAGGTTGGGAGTTTAAGCCTCAGCAACACTGTTGAGCCCGTGAGCAAGGTGTCATAATGTGACTGAACCAGAGGTGAGATATGTGACAAAAACAATGTCCCCTTGCAAGATCAATAAAGTATATGAAAAACAAACAAAAAAGTGACCCATTTCACTCCAGTGAGCAGTAATGACTTAATGTCAGAGCATTTTAAGTCGGCACAAAAACCACAAACCACAACGTCGCCAACTAATCAACAATTAACTTTATTGGTAACTAATTTGATCATCAAATTTAGTTGATTAATCATTGCACTCCCACCGGCAACTGTTGTGCAGTTAAAGAAATCTCCTGTAGTATTTTCTTCAATTTGTATGCCTGGTGTAAGTGAATGGTGGTCATGTGATTTGTGTTTTTAGGTGTGTTAGTACGCATCAAGGTTAAATCTGAAATGAAGCTAAAAAGCTCGTCTTTTTTTGTTTTAGCCAACAGCTTTTCAAAATGGAAACTTACTGGTGTGAAGGAAAATTCTGAATTGGAACACATGATCTTGTTTTCCAAAACATTTCTTGAAACCCTGATTAGGACAGTTCACCACTTTAGTTTATTCATTTTTACAGACAAGACTTTCAAGGATTTTGTTATCCTTTTTTGTTTTTGTTCTTTTGTAATCATTTTTTTCCCCTTCTATGGTGAATTTTGTTTCTATTCTTTGATCTATCCTTGTTTTCGGTGTTATACACAATGTATTCTCTGTATTGCACTTTGTACTTCTGACTATTCTTCAGCAGTGGACCTTTCAAAGAGTCATGTCATTCCAACACATTAAAACTGCCATTCGACTCTGTAACATCTTTTACAGTCCAATCAGATCAGCTGTAGAGTCCAATTACTGAAATAATTACCAGCCCCGAGGCCAGCTGATGCCTTTTGATGACAAATAAACACAACTAACGTGTGATGCAACAGATTTACTGTCACACGTTGTGCATCTCAAAAACACCTTCAGTCAAGTTTATGATTGAGCTACTTGACACTGTTTTTTTTTTTTGGTGTCAGCTGTGAAGGTGCAGAATGAGACATCACATGGGGATGATAAGAACACATTAATCTTCTGGGGGGATTAAGGCAGAGTATGGTTTCTTTGAGGTTAAATGAAGTACTTATCCATAGTTAATGTGTTAACTACAGTAAATGGCAGTCGGCTGGCAGTCTCCCGGTTTACAAAAGAAGACAAGAGGACCTACACAGAGGCTCAACAGTGAACTGCTGTGGATGGGGTCAGCATCAAACCTATTCTAACCACCTAAAAACAGCCCAAGCTAAAATGTATATATCCTGTTAAAGAGGATCTGCTTTTTTGGGTTTCTCCATATTCATCAGTGTTTGTTGTGCATGTAAAATGTCTGCAAACCCAACGGGAGTTATTCTCTTCCACAGAAAACACTGCCCACAAATGCCTCGTCTGAAGTCCAGGCTTTTCTTCCGTTACTTGTCTACATCACAGTGTAACACATCTGCATAAAACCTAACTAACAGTAAGTTTGCCCTCAGCTGTCTTGCAGTCCAGCAATATTTCCTGAGTAGAGCAACTTCTGCTCTTGCTGCATCACATACTCATGAGATGTCTGGCTACTAACCAAACTCTCATTAGGCCACCAGTCCAATCACAGCAAACTGGACTTTTCTGTCGGAGCAGTCTGAAAGAGGCAGCAGCTAAAACAGAGCATTTCAGAAAGAGATGCAACAATGTACAGTATAAGAAAAATGTGTGTTTGAACATTAAAGCGGGTAAACATATTCCAGGAGAACCCAGAGATAAAATTTCTAAACCTGTAAATGTGCTGAATATGAGCTCTTTAAAACATACTGTTGTCCTGAGTTCTAATTCACAAGAGTGCAAAGCTAAAGTGGTGGAGTGCTCTTTCAACAATATCCGACAAATGACTGCTCTACTAGCCTCAATCTGCCATTGATCATAACGTGTGAGTAGCTGATGAATGTGTTTGCCCTTCGACACACAAACTTCTGAGCTGTCATGTTTTGAAAATACTGCTGAGGAAATTTGATTGATCTTTCTTTTCAGCTTCTATCATTAATCATGTATGATAAACTGCATAAAAGCACTTGCTGTAGTAGTCAGGCTTTTCCGTGCGCTCAGAGGGGCAGCTCAGTTTCACACAATAAAGCTTTCACCTAAACCTGCAGCGTCTGCTTCCTGGTCTGAGAGGCTGATGCCCCCTGACACTATTATTCCTGCATCATCACCGAGCTGTGTGTGTGTGTGTGTGTGTGTTTGTGTGAGTGCAGGCTCTGAGTTTCCTCGCGTGTTTCCCATGAATCGCTCCTCAAGTGCTCTCGAGGGTCCAAACCTGAACCTCGACAAAGCATGTCTAAGCAGGGCTTAATCCTGCTGCACCACATCTATTGAATTAGAGGGATTAGAAGCTAAAGGTGTTTAAGTTAAATCAGCGTGTTTGTGAGTCTGGATGTGGGTTGTGGGGATGAAAAGGTGAGATGCTGATAGGCTGAAGATGAGTATTGTTGCAAACATCTTAACACTACACAGAAATGTCAGATATTTTGAACTATAAAGCAATTTGTTGGGTATTTTTACGACACTCAGATGTGAGATATCAGATACCGGCTGCTCAAACTGCACAACATAAATAGGTGGATACATAATGACTGTTAAAATTCAAGTTCTACCTGCTGTATTTCCCACTAGGTTATTACATCTCAAATCATCAGGGACATTCTGCTCAGTCATCTTGGATTTGCTTGAAACTTTTTTTTTACCATAATCTATGAATATTTAAAATGGTATCTGTGAAATTTTAGACTGACATCAAATGTTGAAAGTGGGTCAACATTTATTTATTTATTTATTTTTTAAATGTATCTTATAAAGGATTTGATATATCAGGCTAAAATTTTGCAAAAATCTTTCTAAATATCTTTACTTTGTTTTATAAGAAGTTCAGGCAAATCTGAGAAAGAACTTGTTTAAAGATTTTTGACCCATTAATGTGACTTTTGTGTCTTGATGGGTCACATTAACTTGTGTGACTCTTTACCTCCTTCGTAGAGATTCTGGGATACTAGGAGCCCCAAAACCACCCTGTTGTTTGCCAGATTTTTTATTTATTTTTTTATTCTGATTGAAAGGAAACACAGAAACTAGCCGATTGGAACAAATACTTTGCCAGTTGCATTTGGGATCTCCATGCAGGGATACTTGCGAGCTGACCTAATTACCTTCATATTAATCTGTGCACAAAACATTTGGAGTCAGCTGAGGTACAGTGGACATCTGATCAGGATGCCTCCTGGGCGTTTTACTTTGGAGGTTTTCTGGGCAACTGGGAGGAAACCCCGGGGTCGACACAGAACTCACTAGACGGATTATGTAACTCATCTGGCCTCACTATCCCCCAGGACAAACTGGAAAACGTGACTAGGGAGAGCGACACCTGGAATTCCCTTTTGAGTCTGTTGAACCCAGAAAAGGATAAGAAAATGGATTGATGGATGAATGAAAGACAACAAAACGTCCTGGAAGTCAGCACACTTGTGGAAACTGGTGGTGTTCCTTCGCTCATTGCTCTGCTGCTCACTGAGGAGAAAAATTGCAAATATTGCAGATCTTGGGACCTGCTAATGGCAGACTGGGAAACTCTCCATGGACAAGAGGAATAGCAGCTGTGAAGCTAGAACTAATAAATCTGCAGCTTTGATAAACATCCTGAAGACGATGTTTCCCCTCACAAACACCAACTGGAAGAAAAGACGACAACACTCAGCTCTCTAAACTGTAGGTAGAAGCTAATACAGTTAACTAAATGTCCATCCAGTCAGACTGAAATGAACGTTTGAATCGATTCATCTAAAATTCTGCTTTCTTTGAAAAGCTGCAGGGAGCTCATGCTAATTGCTCCCCACTGTTTCCCTGAATCTCT
>NW_007579160.1:97212-121221 GCF_000690725.1 Stegastes partitus
AGAAAGAAATATTATTCACTAATATACATAACCCATCATTCAAGTGCTTTTCTTACTCAGGACAGAGAATATTGCTTGTTTAAAATAAACACTACACTCCTCTGGCTTGCTATATTGAAAAAAGGGAGTAATTTGTGAGCATTCAGTGTAAATAAATGGAGCATTATGATGTCTGGGTATCTCTTAAGCTGGCAGCGATATTCCATCACATTCACAAAATGTACAACAGCGGAGCCTGTACAGTGCAGAGAAAGTGTGTTGTGGGACTGAACCGTTCCACTCTGGATGAATAAATGATGATGTAGGCATTGAATAATTACCTTAACAAATGCTTTCGTAGGCAGCTTTAGATGTTTAGAAATACTGTCTGTAAACAGTTTGCCCTTTTGGATCTCTGACGATTTCAAACACGTATGAATTTGGTTGCAGATTTATAAATACCTGAAAAAACGTCTTTAAAACTACTTTTAGCACAAGTTACTGTACACGTTGGACCTATTTCCTGACAAACAGCAGTACATGTGTTCTGCCACAAAATCTGTGCAGCCTCTTTATTGGTTGCCAGGCAACCTCATGGAGATGCTTCTTGTAAAAATAACAGAATGACGTGTTGTGTGTGGCACAGAGAAACGATCTGCACATTAACCAAAGAAGTGCTGCTGTACAGAGCCAGGCTCGCTGTTTCCCCCTGCTTTCTGTCTGTATGCTAAGCTAAGCTAAGCTAAGAGCCTCGAGGGTGCAGCTCTGTATTCAATGCATTCAAAGCAACGGACTGCTAAGTTTTTCACGTTTCCTGAAAGTTTACTCACAGTCTGCATCAAACTAAGTGACACCATGCCAAACAGAGACAAAACAACACCAAAGACACACAAAATTACCTAAAGCAAATACCATGGGCCACACAGTGGTGGCAAAAATACGCAAACAACAACAAAGAGGCACAAAATGACCTAAAAAAGATGCTATTTCAAAGCAAACAGATTCAAAGACACACACAGCGATCACTGCTAGATACAAAATGGTTGCCAAGATATGTTAAGCCACAACAAAGAGACCCGAAACAACTAAAAAGAGGCATAAAGCAATGAAAAAAGTGAAGCAAAATTACCACAAATAAATGCAAAATGCCCAAAAAGAGACTAAAATCGAAAATTAACACAAACAGATGCAGAACCAATGCAAACAGCCTTAAAAAGTTCCGCAAAACAAATACCAAGAGCCACAAATGAGTAACAAAAAGACCAGAAACAGATGTAAACAAACCACAGAGAAACAGAACTGGTTGGCTCCAAACTTACTAAAACCATGTCAAAGATGTCATCGGTGTGGCAAGTACTAAAATTTTAATGTGAGACTTCATTGAGCTTAATAAGACGTTCCCTGAGACCAATCAATTGGATAAAGAGTAGGTGTGGTTTCAGTCAGTCTAGATTTTCTCTGGTTCGCTACAGTTGGTGTCTAGATACAGGCCGAGGACGGCTGGATGACACACGACTGGTTAAAAGATGGATAAAAGCTGTACTTTGACTCAAACTAACTTCAAACTTCCTCTCTGATGACTTGCCAAATGGCAATCATTCTGGCATAAAAATGCTTTTGACACTGGCCTGTGATTTCCTCAATCAGGACCTGTTAGGCTTCATTCAGGCCACATTCAGCACCCACCCCAGTGCAGCACGCACACATGCAGGTGACCCGTGGACTTGGCCGCTGCCGCCTCTGAATGGGTCTTTGCAAGCCGCCATACTGTGCTCCCATTTTCTGACAGGCTTTCTTTGCAGGCAGACCTGGGGGCAATTTGGATGGTGCACAGTGTGAGAGGAGCTCCCCGTGCCAATGGCCTTGGGTTAGGCTTTAAAATAAGCCACCCAGAACGAAGGCAAACAGCCAGAGCGAGGGAAGAACAAGTTGCTCCCCATCTGCCTCGATCATCGCTGACATACTCCTCAGAGCAGGGGAGACTAAGAGAGCGGGTGGGTGTTGACTCTGGCAACGCTGTGCTTTGTGATAATGTCAATAATTAAACACCGCCAGTGAATATGGAAAAGATCATGGAACAGGGATGAGAGCGGGACCGACAGGAGGAAGACGGGCCTTTCCTAAAACCTGCTGCCTCTCATAGACACACTCGTTACAAGCACAGCGAGTCAGTGAAAGTCAGGACAAGGAAAGATGGGATATTTATGGGGGATGGAGCATGGCGTGATATGTTCATTAGCTTGCACCCAGAAGACATCAGAGCACAGCTGAGTTAGCAGGGCAATATAGCGCTTAGCTTTGTGCAGCACTGCCGGGGGAGACGGAAAGAGACGGGAGACGAGCAGACAGAGGAGCTGACACACATGCAGCTCAGGCACTGGAGGAAGAAACACCACATGCCATCACAGCGCTTCAGGAACCAACAGCATTTAGCCTTTCCTTTGTATCCACTCCTCCCTCTCTCTCCAAAACTGGGCAAACAGTGCATGTCCTACATAACTCAACGTCCCACCTCCAGCCCCAGGTGATTACACTTACAGCTCCTCTCCTCGGTGGCCTTGGCCGGGATCTCCTCCACACAGTCGGCTGGAAACCAGCCCACCTGGCCGCGGGCGCTGCCCTCCCAGAAACCCCCCTCTCCGATGCTCAGAACTGGACCAAGTGGAGGGAGAGAGAGAGGAGAGGAGGGTAAGAGTTAGGGAAGTAGTGAGAAGATAGTGGTAAAGACATCAGCACAAACTGAAATAAGGGAACAGCGTGTCCACAGAGATCATTAAAGCACTTCATTTAAATGTCACATTTAAATAGCAACATGAAAGCAAAGGTCTCTACTTATACAAAGTCTCTTACATTATATCAACACTGACGCTGACAGAACCTGGAGAAACACAACCGACTGTTAGGTGCAATAAAACAATGCGACAATATTCATGAGATGCATTATTAGCAAAATCTGTCTCCTGTCTCTGCTAGAGGTTGTGATTAAATGCCATCCGTTGACACCGCAAGCTGCAGGAGGTCCCAGCTGCTGCCTGAAAATACTCCTCTGTGGAAATACAAGATCAATTTGTGGGAAAATGTTTGAATTTATGGTGTTTATGTGGAGTTTTTTATGAAGGGAGTCTTTTATTTGTATTTACAAGAAGAAATATTTTAAAATGTAAGGATGTTAAAAACCAGAAGCGAAGTTTTCCTGCTTGACAGTACATCGATTGAAGTCTTTAAAGCCAGAACTTAATGTCTTTATGGCAAAATAAATCACAAACAAATATTCTACAAGTTGTGTGCCTTCAAAATAAATTTCTGTAATTCGGAACAAAGTTTCCCTGCATGAGAGGAGTTTGCAACACAAATATACCCTCTAAACAGTTGGTGGCAACTTGTTTTTTTCTCATTCCTGTCAAATTTTCACTCATTGCAGGTTCATTTTTCACTGCAATATAAAGTCATGAACCTCTTTGCAAACAGCCCAACCACGGCTGGAAGTAGAGAGAACTTAGAAATGTCATCTGTGCAGAATGACACAGTTATAATGTCGTAAATCATATAAAAAGTTATGTTTCTTTGCTTCTTTTCTTTACAGAAAGGCTTGTTTAGAGTTGCTGTTTTTTTAACACCACTTATCAGAGGAAGAAACTGTAAAAACATCATTGGATTTTCAGCTTTTCAACTGACCTGCAGGCTGTGTGTTTGCCCATTAAATGCGCTCTAGGCTATACATAGTTTGGCTCTTTGTAATGACTCTTGAGTAATTTGAATATTTGAATATTTTCATGTCACTGTGCACATATCCCGGCAACCGCATCATTTCTGCATCAGGTGTGATGGACTTCGCCACATTTGCACTTTGTGTGCCGTCTTTATTTGTATCAGTTTGTCTGGAAGAGATGTTTTTTATATGTGTGTGTGTGTCTTGGGGTTTTCAGTCTGCAGAGTTTTGTCCACCAGTCTTATGGGTTCTGTGGACACTGACACTTTATCTCCCGTTTTGGCTTAGAAACCAGTTTGTGAAGCTACTTGTTAAACAGCAGCTGTAGCATTTTAACAGCAAGTTCAGTTGTAAAAATAAATATGGCTCAGTAATTATCGTTGACAAACCATTACTGTTGGGCATTAAAAATAGATATTCTACGCACACGTTAACGGAGTCTTAACATAGATGTTTTTGGCATGTGCACTTCCTCCTTGATTCCTTAGTAAATAATGGATCCTGCGCTGAAATCGACTTAACGTCAGATGAGGAGGATGTTATTTCTCTGCATTTGTGGAGCCAAGGGAGTCATTTTCATCAGATATGCTAATGTGCTGTTTGATTTCTAGTTGTCTTGTTCACAGACACAATTATGAAATGAATCAGTGCCTTTTATTCGCTTTTTGATTTTCAGCATTTATACTGGGGGAGGGAGCTTCCCTGGCTGGGGTCAGTGATGGAAAGTAAAAAAGTACATGCACAGAAAGTAATTTCAGAAGGAGTATGTACAGTAGCTAAAACAGCTGATGCAGTGGATATACTGGACGTCGAGGCTGGGAATCCTTCAGGGATGAAAAACCAAGTAAACCAGAACAACGTAAGGAGTCTCACCTTTGACCCTGTCGCCTTTGTAGAGGTTAATCTCCCCTTCGGCCTGGGCAGTGTAAGAACGAACCACCACAAAATGTCTCCCAGGTACAGCACTGTACAGCTTCCTCCGGGTTCCTACTCCCTCACCATGACCGCTGGGACTGACAGAAGAAAATAAAACACAACTTGTCAGTGCTGGATGATTAAGCACAACCTGAATATTTAATATAGATGTAGCAGGTACAACTACTGCCACTTTTTCAGAGCCAAAAACAACAGATAACACCTATGAAGCATTTGATGAAGCTTTTCTCTGTCATCATTCCTGTTAACAAGAATAATAAATATAAGAAAACTGAGACAGAGACAATACAATGGAGGACTAGTTTTGTTCTTCTGTTTTGTTTAATCACAGTTGGTATAAAGTAGTTATTTTTTTTCAGATTTTTAAGTTAAAATGAGTGAATGTATGATACCATGCTGCCCAGCTTTGACGGTGACAGCAGGAACATAATATATGTTGATATCTTCATTAAAGTGAATCAGTGATTTATCACCCTTATTTATTAATCATCTAACTTTGTAAGATGAAGATGTAGAGAAATAAAACGCACTTCAAAAACATTTTAAAGATAACCTAAAATGTCACAGATCATGTTTTCAGGGAGGCTGCAAGGTGACGCAGTGGTTTGCACTGTTGCCTCGCAGCTAGACGGTCGCCGGTTCGCGTCCCAGTGAGGACACCCGGGATCTTTCGCGTGGGTTCTCTCTGGGATCTCCGGCTTCTTCCCACAGTCCAAAAACATGTTGAGGTTAATTGGTGATTCTAAATTGTCCGTAGGTGTGAATGTGAGTGTGCTTGGTTGTCTGTCTCTAAGTGTAGCCCTGTGATAGACTGGTGACCTGTCCAGGGTGTCCCCTGCCTTCACCCTAAGTCAGCTGGGATAGACTCCAGCACCCCCCGTGACCCTAGTGAGGATTAAGCGGTGTATAGATAATGGATGGATGGATGGATTTCTATTTGATACCACATTGCAATTGTAAAAACTTTAGTAATGAACTAAAATATTACAGAATACTTCTGAAAACCATCTGCAGAACACCAGAACACATACACACGGCAGTCATGCACACTAGTTGAACTAAAATGACGACATTTACTCCAGTATTGTACTTACACACAAAAATAAGGTGTTTTCTTTTATGACAGTTCACTACATCTCAGACAGAAACATTGCACTTTCTACTCCACCACATTTATCTGATAGCTTTACTCAATATTTTGCCACACAAACATTATGAAGAACTTATAAAATATGATGTTTTGTAAATATTCAAAGAGCAGAACAGTTCAGCTGAGAAGATTAATCAATTAATCAACAGGCAGAACATTTGCAACTAGTTGCTTTGAGCCCTGATGACAGCATTTCTTGCTATTTTCAGCATTTTTTTTTACAAACCACACAATCACAGAGTAATAAAAACAATTGTCAACAGATTAATCCATAATAAAAATAATCATTAGTTGTAGTTATTAGTTCAGAGTGAACTGTGGAATAATGATAATGACATGATATATAACTGTATGGAAGTCACAGGAGGCATTTTTCTGCATTGAGTACTTTCACTTTTTTATATTTTAAGTACATTTAAATAAAAGCACTTTTTTGAATACAGGCTTTTACTCGTAGCAGAGTACTTTTACAGTGCAGTATTAGTACTGTCACTGTAGTAAAGGATGTGAATATTTCTTCTACGACTGGTCACACAGCATCGAAAAAGTGTTTCATGCAACTTTAGAGCTGCTTTAGGAGAAACCTGAGGGTTAAAGGGTTAACAACATGTCAAACTACTAGAAAAAAAATCATATTGCAAGTATTTTGACAGATATTGTGATGTGAGACACAACTTTTGAAGGAATAGTAATTTTTACTTTGCTTTTCCACTGAAACAGAATATGATTTGTAGTCTCTGTAACATCACAAGACCTCATTTATAGCAGTGACACATTTAGCCTTTATCAAAGATTTGCAGCTCATGCAATTATGATATTGTATTTGGCTATATTACTATAATTATTATTTGTTCAGCCCTTCAAACTACCTGCTCAGAAGGCTGAAAAAAAACACAAAACAAACCCCAGTGACAGTCATTTCGTCCACCCACTGCACACTGACACACACAAACCAGTTATGCAGAGGCGACATTCAGAGGCCAGCAGGCACGTGTCAGTGGTAAGTGGGGCAGAATATGGGCTGGCTCTGACCCACAGAGCTGCAGTGGCTTCTGGGTAGGAGACAAGACGCACTGAAGGCCGCACGGGGAGCTTCCCAGGATTTGGCAACGCAAGACAAGAAAAACATCAAACTGGCAAATTATGGAGGCTAAAAAGCTTCCACAAGAGGATCAGTACGATACAAGAACGCCTGCTGAGATATTATGATTCCGCTACAGTTTAATGAATACATGCAGATTTTGCTTAGAAAACAAATAAAAGTGAACATTTCCTCATCCGTCCATGGAGCTGAGACTACAGCAGTGGAGCCGGCTGATGCGCCTGACACGATAATGGAGCTCCACTTAGTGGTCAGCCGTCATAACAGCACTTCCCACAACAGATGGGATGGTAAAACAAATGCCATCAAGGGCCTGAAGTACGCTGTAAAAATCACAGTAACTTCACAGCGAGTACGTTGAAGCAGGGAAGTAACATTAACCCTCTCAACACCGAACACGCCTAGGGTGTTGTTTTTACTCTTGTTGCATTTTTGGTGACTGTGGGCTCATTTTTCACTGCACCTCTGTGGAAACAGCACGACCATGGCTAGAAGGAGAGAGAACTCAAACATGTTTACTCTGAAGAATGACACACGTATAATGTCATAAATCAGAAGAAAGACAACGGTGGCTCTACATGCTATATATATTCAACTATTTACATTTTTAACGACCTCTAAAAATGCATCATTTTCCACACTAATAAGAACAATCTTATTTATGAAGCACTTTTCAAAGTTCATGTTGCAAAGTGCTTCAGAAATAAAACAGATATTAAATTATCAGAATTTCAGAGGCAGATAAAAAGAAGACAGGGCACTTTAAAAAAGCAGTACTAGAAATTTAAAAATATTATTGGGATAAATTAAAGACAGTTCCAGGGAAATTTAAATTCAAATAAAACCAGGAAACTTTAACTCTCGGTCTCTACACAGCCTGCAGTAAAGCTGAAACCTCGGCAGCTGGTTGCAGCTGAGTTAACTGTGGTTTCATAGTTGTGTTGAGGAACGGAGGATTTATTCTTTATTGCTTTTTCTTTTTTTTAAAATAGGGTTTTGTGCAAACAGTTTAATTTTGCGACTGTTTTGGCAATGAGACACGTAGAATAATGTGATTTTAATGACATAGTTTTAAGATTAGACCTGGTTAATTTTGCTGATGAAACTGCACATCTCAGCAATTTCTTTGGGGATTTTTTTTCTTCTTTTTTTTTTAATCAACAAGCCTTTCAAAACCTCCAGCAGGTTTTGGCATTCAGAGGGTTGAACAACTTTTTTTTATAATAAAATCTTTAAACTTCTTTCTTGCACATTTATAAATGTGGGTCTAACTTGTTTTTCAGATCTTCCAATACATATATTTTAACTTCCTATGTGAAGTCAAGTCACAACATCAGCATTTAACATCAGGCCAGACTGTAGCTAGTAGATCTTTAACACTGAATCTCTTTTGACGTCTTACTCTTGTAATGCAGAGAGACAGAAGAAGGTGAGATAAAACCACAGAAAAACTAGGAGATTATTAAAAAGAAAGGAGGAAATGGAGAGCAGGAGTGAGGGATTGAGAGAGAGGAAGGAAATGTTTTTTTCAAGTAAGTGGGTCACCTTGTCCTGTAGACTGCGCTCCTCCTCAAACCTTCACGGGCCTTTGGAGAGCTAACCCCATTCACTACCTACTGAGACTGCTCGCACATTTTCCAAGGGAAAGCCATGGACAAAACTGCAACTGTGCACTCTGAGCAGCTAGAAATACTCGCCGAGAGGCCGATACTGTAGTATTCAAACGCAGCAGTTTAAAAAGCTCTGGTTGCTGCTCCGTCTTGATGGCTGATGGCTTGTGTTCGCAGGGTGTACTTCCGGGCAACCTTTTGACTTTGTGAACACAGTGTGGGTTGGCCTCGTTCTCAGTGTTTTTGATGATTAATACGAATTTAAAAGACTTGGGTCTTCAGCTTTGAATGTTGTTTTTATTTTGCAAAGTGAACCAGAGTTTTTCATCTGTTTTTCAATCAAATGTTCCTCCTCCACTGAAGAAAAAGCTCATGTTTTTACATGCCTTCAGAGGCTTTTGGTTGCTCATAGTGGTTTTAGAATGTTAGCATTTTGTGTTTATTTCATTTTAGAAAATGATCTTGCAAGTAGTTATCCTGTTTCATGTTGCTTTTTTAGTATTTTATATTAATATTAATATACACATTTATGTCTTTAGTTTGCTCTGTCTGACGTTTTTGCACAGGTTTTTGTTGTCGCCTGTCTTCTAACATCCATCCATCCATTTTCTATACACCGCTTACTCCTCACTAGGGTCATGGGGGGCTGGAGTCTATCCCAGCTGACTTAGGGTGAAGGCAGGGGACACCCTGGACAGGTCACCAGTCCATCGCAGGGTCACACTAAGAGACAACCAAGCACACTCACATTCACACCTACGGACAATTTAGAACCACCAATTAACCTCAACATGTTATTGGACTGTGTGGGAGGAAGCCGGAGAACCTGGAGAGAACCCACGCTGCACGGGGAGAACATGCAAACTCCACGCAGAAAGATTCCGGGGCGAACCGGCAACCTTCTTGCTGCGAGGCAACAGTGCTACCAACTGCGCCACCCTGCAGCCTTGTCGTTTTCTGAGTGTTTGGTCTTCTGTTAAGTGACTGTTGCAGCACTCGAAAAAAAACAAAACAAAACAAAAAAAGTTAATATTACCAAGTACAATGTAGGATTTGTTCACAGCTCCACAACCATAATACTAAACGTGAACTTCCAGTTAGAGCTACAATGATTAATCTATTACCGTCGCATTCATCTTCAACTATTTTCATAACAAATTAATCAGTTTGAGTCATATTTTAAGAACTAAAACGCTACATTCGCCGATAACATTTTCTTAAATGTGAATATTTTCAGGTTTCTTTCCTCCTCTATGAGAGCAAACTAAATATCTTTGGGTTGTGGAATAAACAGGACGTCATCTTGCACTTTGGGAAACACTGATCAACATTTTTCAGCTTTTTCTGACATTTGAAGCATCTAACAGCTAATTCATTACTCAAGAACATAATCTACAATGCATATAATTGTTAGCTGCAGCTCTGCTTCCAGTACTACACGACCTCCTAACCATGTACAGGGAGAAGGTACGGTTGAAACTAGCCTGCAATAATTAGGTTTTGTCTTGAGCTAAAACAACACAAGAGGCTCATTAAGGTATCTATTCAAGAAGCAGTTATCAATATAACCCCCAAAAGACAGAAACCAAAGCTATTTTTGCAGATGTAAGTATTGTGTAACCCTCTTGTATCTGCTCTGCTGCTGATATGATTCTTCTAAGTAGAGGAAGGAAAAGTATTCCGATGCTTTCCTTAAGTATCAGTACAGAAAAGCAAAAATACTCCATCACAAGTAAAAAGGCTACATGAAATGTCCTGCTTAGTGCGTGTAACACGATGGTTGCAGGTGGAGCTAGTTTGAACTACTTTATATCCAGTTTTATTTAAGTTCGGATGCACAGAAATCTGTTTTAAGTTTTTATAGAATCTGAGATTTTTGGGGAAATATTGGATCAGTTGGACATATATTGAAATTGAAAAGCCACAGAAGGTTGGAGAATGTTGGCTTCATCTGTAACTAAGCTTGTTGTATTAAATCTTAACCTTCAAAATGCTGTCAGATAAACGCAGTGGAGTAGTACCTTAAGAGTATTCTTAAGTGCAGTAACTGAGTACATGTACCCCATTACTGCTTCACATGTAAACTGAAGTTTTAGCTTGGGACAGTCAGTAGTTTCCTTGTTTTTAATTGTACTGCAACAGATTGATACTAAAGTAGAAGAGGCAGAAATGCACTGACTTTCACTGGATACTACATGTCCCATAATGCATTTTCCCATTAGACCATCCCTGCCACTATTTTTTAAAAACTTGACCCTGTAGGTTAGTCTTTCTCCTGGTCACAAATACACTGGAAGCGCCACTTTTCCACTTACAATCAACGTCTTTTATTGGCAACAGGAAGACATTTTGAAACAGTTCATAGACATTATTTTATTCATTTATTTTATTGTTTTTATGTTGCAAATTATCTTTGTAATCTATTTCATCAAGTTTTTGAATCTAGTTTTTTATTGTTTTATTGTGTTTTTATGCTTCATCATCTAATTTTATGTAGCTTTTCTTATTTCATTTCCATGTTTTGTCTTTTTTAATCTTTTTAATCTGTTCCCCCTTAATCCCAAAACCCACAGGGAGGTTTGAAAGGCATCAAAAATCACCAAAATACCACCATTTATCAGACACAAAAACAGAAAAAGAAGTCAGGTTTCTCTACTTTCCAACGGTACTTGAAGTAATCATGATTGATGCATGGTTCCAATATGAAAAATAACCAAAAATAAGATTTAAATTTCCAGCTTTATGTCACTTTCTACCTGTTCAGTCTTATTCCTGGCCAATCAGTCATGTGTTAAGCACTGTGAACTGCACTAATCTGTACAAAAGATGCTACAAAAAATAAGTTTGATCGATTGATTGCACATTTCTTGCTTGTTTTTCGGTGATGTGGTGATACCTTGAGGACCCTGAGCTGTCAGATCTGAAGTGAGACATCTTACTCTGCATCACCTCTCGCAGCATTTTGGCAAATCACGTTCTACAACCGTTACTCTGTGTTGTCTGTTTTTTAGAGGGTTTTTTTTGGGTTTTTTTTTGTGAGCACACCCATGCTGCAAATTTTTTACACAGTGCATCAAATCTTCTTTTCATACACAGGGACGAGTCATGGACCGCCGCCGCTGTGGGACTGTTCTAAATCTGGGCTTGTTGGTATAATGATGTGGGTGAAACATTTCCCACAAAGACACTTCACATTCAAACCTGGCCTACAAGATCAGCAGGTACAGACTGAGATGGAGACTCCGTCAGCCATGTTTCCAACATGCTTTTCTCTTTCTTTTTTTTTTTTTTTTGGCAATTACCCAGGTGGCTTTGAGGTGCTAATTAGACAGTGTTGATTAATACCAGCTGTGCATAATTTGTGCTATTATTGGATGATCACCTGAGACGAGGAGAGAGAGGCGAAGAGAGAGACGGTATGAGGGTGGAGGAAGAGAGAGTTACTGAGAAGAACATAGAGTACAATCAACATTTACACCCTTTAAATAGTACATTTAAACGTGGCAAGGGAGGAGGCGACAGACAGCAGGAGCATATGACCCCAATTTAAAGTTAACCTGCAGTCTGTGGCTGTAGATCTACGCTGGAGTCCAGGTCAGATCAATACGCGGATCGCATTAGGATGGATGAAAGCAAAGTGAAATGCAATTTGTGCAGTTTGGCAGCGTTTTAATTGGGTTAAAGCTTGAGTTTGCAAAATATTCCAGCAGCACATTGTGTTATATTTGTTCAGAATCTCATTACATCCTGACAGCAATTAATAAATCAAGTGCTGATAGTAAAAAGAAGAAAATGTGTAATCTGTGGCAGTCACAAGCCTGTAAAAATCTGGACAAATTCCTATATTCAGACTACATACCTGCCTATATACTTGCACTAATTGCCCGAATCCCAAAAACCGTTACCCTCAGACACCCTAAGACCTGAACATTTAGCCGTTACAGCCTTAACTGACATCACAGCTGTAGTGTTTGTAGAGTTCATGAGGCTTGAAAAAGTGTAAATGTTGCGTGTAAACAACAAATTATCATTAAAAATGGGTAAATATGGACTCATATTTCATTTGCAGTTTAATCAGCCGCTCAGTTGATCATTTCCTAATAGTGACAACACAGTGACTGCACAGGCCACGTTGTACATTTTACCAAATAAAGAATAACAACAGCAAGCAGTCAGATGATAGATGAACATCCTACCGCATCTCTTTCGTACACCTTTGACCACGTCTTTATTGTCAGAAACGTGACTTTATGTTTATTACCGAGGTCATAGTGGACTGCATATTTTGTCCATCCTATTAACACACACGCGGGGGGGTAAATATCAGGTTATCACCTTTCTGACAAAAACTGAAAATGTCAAAGCTTCATCAAAGGAGAATTTATAACAGAGCCGTTGTATTGGATTACATTAGATTTAATGCTGTGAGCGACTCTGAGATGTTTTGCCTTTGTTATTTGTGTTTTGTTGTTTTGAGAGCTGTACATATTTGGACAAGTGTGTTATGTGTATATTGCTTTATGACTGAATCAAATCAAATCAAGGGAATTTCACAATTGCATCATACTCACAGAGGAAATCTTTCTCGGTTGTGTAATTTTATTTGGTTTGATGTATCACCTCGAAATTCTTCTAACCTACAGTTTGTGATTTATTGATGTGATTAGGAAATCTGGACATTATGCATTATGGACGGATCACACTACATTATGGATGTGGTGCAATCACAAAGTTCTGATACTATTATGTGCACACAAAGCATATCACAGTTATGCGCTTGCAACATGTGCAAGCAGTGACTGTCTGGAGTCAGGAAGCTGTGTGACGTCACAACTACAACAGCAGAATCTTTGATCGCTGGTAGGGTTGTAATTTCTTTATACAGCTCAAACTGGAGCAGAAAACAAACATCACATTCTCTGTCTGGGATGATCCAACCTTCATGTGGAGGAATATCACTGGTGACAAGAGTCTGTGGCTCCAACCCAGAGACCAAACAGCAGTTTTCACAATAAAAGAGACTCCAAGACTGAAGAAGGAGTGTCAGATGAGGAGCACCAGCAGCATGCTTCTCGTTTTCTTCAACATTCACGAGGTCATGCACCATAAAGTCATCCTCCAGGATCAGACTGTCAAGGCAGAGTTCTACTGTAGCGTCCTGAGGTGTCTGAGGGAGAACATTTGGCACAAACAATCTGAACTCTTGCTCGGTGGTATGTGTGTCTGGTCACAGCACAGTGATTAAAGTCAGGATTTCTGGTCACAACAACACAGTCTTTGCTCTTCACTCAGCCTACTTGCCACGTTCGGCTCCCTGTGAGTTATTTCTCTTCCCCAGAATGAAATTCAAGTCAAAGGGTCAGGGAGTGTTACAAGTGCTGCAGGAGCACTGGGAGCAGTGGACACAAGGAAACTACTTCGACGGGGATAACTTGGAACTTTTTGACACTACCTCGTTTAGTGTTACGGCCCTGTGCCGCTGTGCTCCTTTTTCCCTTTTGGTGTGATTAACCTTGTCCTGGTTCTATATGCAAATTAGTATGTGCAAGCCCCTGCCCCGGATTGGTGCCTGCAATTGGTCCTCGCTGGCTGCACTGGTGCTACACTGAGCTCCAATCAAGCTGTCATCACTGCACAGTTTAAAAGCTCAGCTAAACCGCTGTGATTTAGAGCAAACAGCTCACCTGTGTCTGCTTGTGTGTTTCTGGTACTTGGGTAGACTGTGGATGTGCCAGGAAACTCAGCTGCAACAATGTACACTAAAATGTTCTGTGTTTGAGACACTAGTTTGCCACTGGAGGCTGAACCATGTTTTAAAGTTCAATGTCACATTTTCACCACTAGTTTCAGTTACAACTGTGACGTCACATCAGGCTTCGGGCTGCTACTCCCTTGTAATTTTCCGTTTTGTTAAGCAAGTATATGTAAGTCAGCACAGGATTTAATTTTGACTTCTTTTGTTGTTAATATAGGATACGTTTCTAAGTTTACATACACCTGTAAAGACCATCGTTTTCAGTGACTCCTGCAACTCTGAATTTTCTGTGATGGAGCTACTGACACACATGCATCTTAGTCAAAACAACTATCATGCACTTTGGTTCTTTCATGGATTTATTAAAGGTCTTGGTGCGTGAAAAATAGACAAGCAGCCTCTCAGTTTTAGTGATGTAGAAAGCTGCGTTAATAACATTTTCTTCGTGGTGTGGCGTATTAACTTCTCATGTATGATTACGATCGACTACAGCTGGTGACTCCTCTGAGCCCATTTCAATAGGACCCATTTGATACACTAGTTAGACTCAGTCACAAACGCTAGTGTGGCAAAGTCTGAGGAGCTCAGCAAAGAACTGGAAAAGCCAATCATTGACCTGGACAAGTCAGGAAAGTCACTCTGAGTCATTTCAAAGGAGCTACAGATTAAATCATTGTTTTCAAGTATAAACTACATGGTACAGTTGTGTTACTGCCACGATCAGGAAAAAAAGGACAAACTATCAGCTGCTGCAGACAGACAGTTGGTCAGGATAGTTATGAGTCAACCAAGAATCACCAAGAAGTAGGTGTGCAATGAATTAGAAGCTGCTGGAACACAGGTGTCAGTGTCCACAGTCAAGTGTGTTTTACGTTGGCTGCCTGCAAGGAGGACGTTTTTTTCCTCCAGAAACAGCTTTGGTGACGACTTTAGGTGTGTTTAAAATTTCCAATTATAAGTCCTCCTTTCGTTTATAATTATTTCTTTGATTTGAGTCGCATCCACCTCCCTCTGTTCCTTGTTTTGTGTACTGTGCCTGTTAATGTTGTTACTCCAGGACCCCAACATTTTACTTACCAAAATATCAGCAGTAAAACATTTGAGTCGTCATTTATACACCTCTAATCTCCAAGTTTGCCAGTCTGGACCTTGTAAGAAGAGTTATTTTCTGAAGCTGTCTCTTTCCATTAAACCTCAAAAGCACATTTTTCACTGTGACTGTAAGTCAAATTAGTGGGAGCCTCCAATCATCCACGGATCTGTCAGTCAGCATGAGGGACTGAGCAGGACTGCGCTGTGTATTTCAGGCTTTATGATAATGTATGTTGAGCTTTATGACAGCGTTGTTAAGACAGCACCGGTCTGTCCTGACACTGGACGAACACATCTCATTTCTCACCATATCGAGCTGGGAAGCTGTTGCCATGATACCCCGAGGCTGACTGACAGCTGTCACTGTGTGGTTGTTTGTGCGTTTGTGTGAGTTTGTGTGAGCGAGCGAGGCCTCACAAGTGCATGTGTGTTGCCTTCGAACAAATGACATGTCAAGTGGGAGCAGGGGGATGCCACGGAGACGCTGTCATGTGTGTGGGCGGAGGCGGGATGAGGGGGGATGGGATTGTGGGTAGGAGGGAAACGAGGGAGACTGAGTGAAGGCAAAGAAAGGCAGCGCTGGAATTAGGAGCTTTAAAGGGCAGCTGGGTGGGAACGCCTGGAAGAGCTCTGACAGCTAAAGTTCACACTTATTGGACACGGAGCACAAGCGATAACATGATCTTGGTGCCTCGGCGGGCTCAGAGCAAGGTCATTTCCACCGTGTCACAAGCTGCATTTACTTAATATGAAAGATGGTAACGGATTTTAAACAATACCTGCGTTTGATAATGAATCGGCTTTGAAAATGAGGGCAATTATCCAACCGCTGTGCCTCAGGAGCCGAGCACACATAAATAGGCCTTAGTCAAAGTCCTAACCTGAATGTCCTCTATGTATACAGTATGGATCTACACATGTGTGACGCATTCTTTAATGGAAAGGTTATATTTTTAGGCATCAAACACATGCTGTGAAAAGGTCAGAAACAACAATATGTTAGTCCGGCTTCCCTACACTTCCTGTGACTGCCTCAAGCCAAATGTATAGTTTCTCTTTCTTAACCCTCTGAATCCCAAATCTCATCAGTATGTATCAAAAAAAAACAAAAATCAAAATTACACCACGCTTCAGAAACTGTATAAACCAAAAAAATTGTTGGATTTTTAACTTTCCTTCAGTCCTCGAACTTCTCACCTGTGACATGCCATTATTTTATTAAAATCCCTTTATTGTACTTGTCTCATTTAAAAATGTGCCCAAAATAGACTGTTTACTTCTACCAGCTTCTGTAAAAAATTAAAATTCTGCATTTTTTGCCACAACCATTAATGCAACTGTTGATGCAGCTAAAATCAACAGTCACGTGGCAAAAATTAAGACAAGTATAGACACAAATTAAAAATGTCTTATTACTTAAAGGCACCATTTTTCCCAGTTTTGGTAACACCTGTGGCCACGTGGAGCAATGTTTTACCTGTAAACACCAGGTTTTGTTATTTTTTGTAAAATAAATAAATTCCATTTTTCTTAAACCCCTTCTTATTTGAGAGATACACATTTTCAGTGGAGGGAACTTCAGTCTTTTCTGCTGATTACAACCAGTTTCGAAGCCATTTTATTATATAGTGATATAGAGGCTGATTAAGGCGCTAACAGCTTGTACTTGCTGACCTTATAAGATTTGCAATAAACCTACTTACTGCAAATCTTACACTAAGTGGGAAGTGTTTCATTTTAAATTCCATTTTAATGTTTGTTCTTCACTTGCTCCTGAGACTCTTTAACACCACCAGGACTGCAGCTTTAAGAATAAGCCTACATCTAAGTAGCACATTAATTTGATGGAATACACAACTGTAATTACAGTCAGATCTACTCGTGCCTTAATGATCAATTAATAAGCTTGTTATTCACATAGTCAGCATTTTTGGTTTTTTGCCAGCTTTCTTTCCTGCTTTGTTGCTTTTACAGCGTGTATTATATTTTGTTAAATCCTTACATTGGTTTGGGATTATAGCTTGTTCTTCTTGTAATAAATATGCAGGTCTAGACTAGCCATCTGATGACAACACAGACTCTTAAATGTGACCAAGCTCATAGCTCGATTCAGAAACCCGGAGTTAACAATCTGTGCGACCGCTTCGCAAGAATTTTTGGCAAATGTCACTCAAACTGAAGGACATTACGTTTTTAGCTTGGGACTATTTTCTGCAGCAGATTAACGCACATGAGATGCTCTGGCGAGTGTTTCCAGGAGCAGGATGGTGTATGTAGAACTGAGTTAAAATAAACTACAGCAGTAATAAAGGAACATGTCACCCTCTGCGACAGTGTGACTCACTGATGTGTTTTTAATAGACAATAATGGGGCTGCATTGCACAGAGGAATTAGACATGTGGAGCTTTATATACACACACACAATATTTGGAGTTTTGAGATTTGTTGAAAAATATCTCTAATAAAAAAATCATTCAAAAATGTTCTATCATATACAGTAAATGTGACCCAAGGGAACCCAGTGAAAGGTCACCGATCGCCTGGTTTCTATAACTGGGCCAAGAGGAGTTGTGCAGATCCAGGGCTGTGAATGTCCCTGATAACTAACCCTGATAGACAAAAGAGTGATTAGGTTACAGACCTACATTGTTAATAATTTTGTAATTAATGCCAATTAGTTCAGCTTTTTTTTTTGTCAGATTTAGAAGAATTTGCTTCCCTTCTTGCAGCAGATGCCTTTCTTCTGTCGTGTGGACTTACATATATTCATGAATTTACAAATAAAAATTCACACCTGGAAGTAATTCACTTAAGATCTGATCTCGTCTCGTAAGTCAGCCATATGCACGGTAACCATGTTCCCACTCAGTTCAAGCGTTAATTGATAGAAAAAGTGTTAAACGGTGTCACATTTTTCAAGCTCATTTGGTGTAACTGTTACCACAAATCAGTTCTTCCTTATGTAAGAATGCAGTGGGATTACAGCACTATTCCTGCTCATGTAAGTGTGAGTCTCATGTTAGAATCATGTAGGGCTTCTCCAGTGTACAGGTGTCAATCTGTATCCTTTAGCGTTACCACACTGCACACATTTACCTGAAACCAACCAACATCAATAAATGTATTCCAAAAATACGTGACTCCTGTGTGTTAAGGTGCATTTATGGTTCCTCTTTGGCGTCTGTTTGCGTAACTCTCTGCCTACACAGTGAAGATTTATGGGAATTCAAAGAACACTGAGGCTACAGAGAAGAGTTTGCATGCAGTCCTCCAACATGTGGGACTGCAGTGTTCAGGTCGACTGGTTAATTAGTCAGATGGTTGGTTGATATGCTCTCATCTGACCAAGCTCTCATTGGTTGGACAATTGCTGGTGTTATATTCAAAAGCTTTACATCAGTAGCCTTCCAGGAATTATTTACTTTTTGAGTCATTATTACCATCTGTGTATTTATAACTGCAAATATGTTTTTAATAAGACTTCCCCTATGGTGTATATTGTAGCTGTTGATCTCAAGCAGCATATTCAAAATGTTTGCTTTTTTCTGACCAGTTCTGCAAACCAAACTTAAATCTCTAATGAAAAGCAGACAAAGGACACTCATTAACTTTCCCTCAACTGACAACATCAATTAATCAGTGAATTGTCTAATTATGAGCCTTTTGGTTAATCATGTTTTTCTTTCGTCTATTAAAAGTTAGAAAGTAGTTACAGCTTCCAGAATCAGATTGTGATGTCCGCAGATCGGTTTTATTTAGCCTAACCAACGAACCAAAATCAAATACAGTCAATTCACAATGATATAACACCGAAGCAATCCTCACATTTGAGAAGCTGCAAATAGTCTGAATTGTTGTTTTATAAATAAATCCAAAGATTTTATTATAGCAATAATACATGTTACAGCGTAAGACAATACATTTTATCAATAAAAACAATTTAAAAAGAGCGATTTATTGTTAATCTTTATCTGTGGTTCTTTATAGTTATCAAACAAATTTGCAGCAAACTTTTGAAATGCAGCATAAAAGTGAAAAAGAAAATGAGAACTATTCTGGAGTGAATAAACTAGGCTGGCTAGTGTTGGCAGAAGGTGGTGGTATTATGCATGGCTGTAATGAATAGTAAAAGAAGCTAGTGGTTTGCCAACTGAGTCAGTCCATGTCATTTCAGATTGCTGTGTCGTCCACCTTGTTATTCGTGACCAACTTTAGGTTGGGTAAAATAATTTAGCTGAATTTTGAAAACTTCATGTTTTCAGAAGTGGGAATTTTTGTATTTTGACACATTTTAACCCATTCCGCTTTTTAAAGACTGCACTGTGTCCAGCAATATTCTTCCCACAGACATGAATTTTGCATAAAAACTTGATTCCAGCAGATCGAAAGGTGAACGATTTCAGCAGAGGCCACATTTTTCAAACTGGCACTAAAATGGAAAAAAGTACAAAATCTGTAAATGAGATCAGTATTGAAGCCCCAGAAATTTCTTTTAAATATATATGTGGATGATATTTCATACTAATAAAAAAGTCTTTGGTCGACGGCTGTGGCTCAGGTGGTAGAGCGGTTGTCCTCTGATCGTAAGGTTGGCGGTTTGATCCCTGCCCCTCAACAGTTGAAGTGTCCTTGGGCAAGACACTGAACCCGAAGTTGCTCCCAGTGGCGGCAGCACCTTGCATGGCAGCTCTGTCGCCATTGGTGTGTGAATGGGTGAATGAGCAACATTGTAAAGCACTTTGAGTGCCACAGGTAGAAAAGCGCTATATGCGTGCAGACCATTTACCATTCAGCCAACTTTTGAGACCTTTGACATCAGTTTTTTGCTATTTTGACAAGACAAAATGGTGACGTGGACGTAGTCATAGCACCACAAAAACTGGTGTGTACAGGGATCTATATATTGTCATTATTTGTGCAAAATTACAAGTTGCACATGAGGATTATTTCGCCTTACTGAATGTTCCCATACATACAGCGCCCTCCATAATTATTGGCACCCCTGGTTAAGATGAGTTAAAGCCTTAAAATGAATTCAATTTTGATTGCAGAAGCATACTCTCACACTGAAAATTGTAGAAAAATGTAGTCTTCAACTCAACTCAAATGAATTGTTGGCAAAAGGGGGTTGTACAAAGTATTAACATCAAGGGTGCTAATAATTGCGGCAAACATGATTTTATGTCAAAATAATCATTTTTTAATCTGGGATTTTTTTTCGCACTGAATAAATGCACTTGAATTAAAAGTGGAATTTTCCTCTTTTTTTTTTCATTTTTCCTATATATATATATATATTCCTATATTATTTTGAAAAAAAACTGAATTTACTAGAAGCTAAAGAACACATCTTAACCAGGGGTGCCAATAATTATGGAGGGCGCTGTATATTTAAAATTAAATGACAACATATTTCCTGAATTCTATCTGAATTGACATGAAGTGACTCAACAAACCTTAAAACTTTGTCCATCTACAAGAAAAAAATGGAGAGAGGTCTTACGGAATTGTTTTCCATTGTAGCCTTATTCTTTCATGTCATGTCATGCTGTTGGATATAATTCAAGTTGTCTGGAGACAAAAAAAATGGAAACAGTTGATAAGGGATGTGAGTTAAATGTTTGGTACGTCTGAACTTATTCTGAAAAGATGTTTCTGTGTCCCATTACGGGCTTTTTTGAAAATGTGAAAACCACCACAAGGGAGCGTAAAACTAACATTTTTCCCTTAACTTAAAACTCAAAAATACAATCATGGAAACACGGCTAATGTGTGTGTCTATCATAGACACACTTAGACTGATTTGTAATGATGCCAAGGTCATGCATTCCACTGCTGGTTGTGAAGTGAAACACATGGATACAAAGCTGGAGGCCACAGCACTACATTATTTGAAATCCATGAAACACCACCAGCGAGGCGAACAGTGAAGCTAGCAAAGTTTCTCAGACGCAACGCTGAGACAAAGCCGAGGCACATTCCCCTCCACAAAAACCCCTCAGCCTCTAAACTGCTGTCAGCTCCCACAACAACAGCTCTTCTGTCGACGATCAAACTTGCTCTCCTTCTACAAGCCCCCCGAGTTTCTTTTAGTGAAGTGTGTCAAAAGACATGATAGTGATGTTCACGTTGCTGCTGAAGCGAAGGCAACTGTCCTCCCCCGTCGCTCTTCCCCTTCTTTCATCCCCTCCGTCACTTGTCTTCCCTCGACTCCGTCCCCTCCACCCTCGCTCTAAACCCCTCATTCGCCCGCTCTTCATCCTACCGCTTCGCATCTCTCCTATACTGTACAGTACGACTCTCCTCTACGTTGGACAGCGGCTGAGCTACAGAGTGTGGGTAGTGTTGGTGCAGCAGAGTGCTTCCAAATGTGTCCATCTGCCAAGAAACAGGAGGAGGAGGAGGAGGATGAGGAGGAGGAGGAGGGGGAGGACGAGAAGGTAGAGGAAGAGGCCAGAGATCGCGTGTCTTAATCGGGATTGACGGTTACATCGCCTGTCACACTTTAATCCCCCGCGGATCACGTGCGGCGCACAAACACAGATGTGCAGAAACGTGGTGGCGTTGCAGGTGGACGCGGGCGACACACGCTGACTCCATCCCAACCTCGACTCCTGAAGGCAGGTGTACGAAGCGCACATACTGCCGTACATGCAAACTTGCACACATTTGCAAAAAGTGTCTGTAAGGCAGCCATAGCAACGGTTGCCGTAGCTACCGTAGGAAGCCGGAGTCTTTTTGATGGCACGTTTCCCAGAGGAACCCGTCATACATCTTGCATGGGGGATGGTGGGATGGGATGTATACTGTACAGTACATGAAGAATCGCTGCCAGAGCTCGGAGGAGACACATGCACCGAGCGCTCAACCTACAACTCAAGTTCAGCCAAAAAAAAAAGAAGCATATTTCTTATTTAACTCTTGTCCTGAGGGTGGTTTTAGGTTTAATTTTCCCGGGTTTTGAGACATCACTCTTTGAGATTTTTGCTTCCAACCCAACGGAATTTACACAGATCTGCCAAAAAATGTTGGGTCCTGCATTCATGTAGATGTTACGTGGACATGTACAACCCGCCTAGACATTGTTGCAGACCAAGTACGCCCCAAACAGGTCTCTCTGATGGCAGCAGCCTCCCCAGTGGACTAATGCTCCCTGCCACAGTGCAAAAACTGCTCAGAAATGGCTTGAGTAATGTGACGAGGCACCCAAGGCATTGACCTGGCCTCCAAACTCTCCAGATAATATTCCAATTGAGGATCTACGGGGCATGCCAGAACAATCCCAATCCATGGAGAACCCATCTCACAAGACACAAGACACCCACAGAGGTCCCGTTTTAATGTGTCGATGGGTCAGAGCTGTTCTGGCAGCATGAGATGGACCAACACAATATTAGGGAACACAAAATGGTGACAATCTGGCAGCGAGGGTGCCAGCAACAATCTGATAAAAACAAACAACAGAATATTGTAATGTTCAAAAACTGCAAAACAGGAAAAAAAACCACTGATATCTTTAAAATAAGAGCCTTCGTATATCTCCCTCTGGACAAATTAAATGCTCTTTTCTTTCCCTGCACACCTTTCATATATAAATTGGTGCAGTTCCCCCTTTAAGTAAACAGATAAATCAGGGTTTGAAGGCAACTAAAAAAAGCTTTTTCATGCACTCTAGTAACATGTTGCTTTAAATCTACGTATCCATGCAGCTGGTCAGGAACTATGTATTAAGGTTATTATATTATTGTTTAGGAGTCGGGGTAAGGCATCATCTCTGTGATCTTATTCTATTTCGTGCTCCATTTTCTCCAGACAAGAATTCTCTGGACATGCAGGTGTAGCAGCAACAGTGACAGCATTTTTTTTTTTCTTTTTAGCATCTGTGCAAGAATTTAACAGTAAAATATTGACAGAAACATATTTATGAGGCACATATTGGACCCCTGACCTTGAGCCTGGATGTTGCTAAAGACAAAAATCGAGGATAGGAACCCCCTCAAACACCAAACAGAAGAAGCCCCTCCACCCTCCAGTGTACAGCAAAGACTCACCTGGGCTGGCGCTGTGAAGGAATACCCCGTCTGGCCTCCTCCCCCAGCCGGCTGAGGGAGGGTGACCGGCTCCTTGCCCCCCTCCCCATGGTCCGGACCACCACGTTGCCATTGGGGCTGCCGCTGGGCATCTGCTGGAGCAGCTGGGGTGACAGGCTGCGATGTAATGCTGAGGAGCCAGGCTGCGAGTGACCCTGCTGGGCGCCCCTGTGGCCCTGGGCGTGTTGGTGCTGCTGCAGATGTGGGGCCCAGTTGCCAGGAGAACCGTGCTGCTGCTGTTGCTGCTGCTGCTGTTGCTGCTGGTACTGGCTGACCGTTAGGTTGTTGTCGCTGTTGGAGCGCAGGAGGACCCGTGGCGCTGATAACGAGGAGGGGGACTGGCCGTTTCCGCTGCCAGAAGACGGACCCCGTCGGCGTTTGGAGTAGGCTGGAGCCTCGCGGAAAGGCACTGCAGAGGAACGAGAGGGAATCAAACGGTATTCATCTGGTACAAATTTAGCTTTTGAATCTTTTAATAGCTTTGCTGCTTTAAGGAGCTGTCATTAGTACAAGTTTAAGCTGTGGTGAACATTGTGGGATTGAAAGTCTGAGTTGAAGCAGACGTGCTGAAAGTAGCTGGGAACT
>NW_007579160.1:121591-129949 GCF_000690725.1 Stegastes partitus
CAGCAGCTGGGAACTCAATCCAACTATTTATCTTTTATTCTTTTTACATGCCTTTCAGGGCTGATGGGGGACAGTTAAAAGTTAGCAGACTCAGGTCAGAAACCTTTACAGAAATGCTACTTTCAAACATTGTGTAAATATTTAAGGAAATGTACATGTGCACGTGAAGTATTTCAAACAGCAGCAATGTTAAAATGTTGATCACATGGGTTCAGATCTAGAGGAAGTATTTCACCCCCTAAATAGCAAAACCCACCTACAGGTCTGAAAGCTGTTTTATCTTCAAACCTCAAAAATTACATCATCTATCAGTCAGAAACTAAAAATTGTCAGATTTTCAACTTCCCAACAATCCTTAAAATAATCACTTATGAATTTGAGTTCTTTCAAGAAAAATGACAAAATCTAGGCTAAAATCTATATTTAATCACAAACACTATTTTACATGTCCAAAAAAAAGAAAGAGGCAAAAATTAACTGTTTTTACCAGATCCTGTAAAAAAAACAAAAAAACAAAAAGAAAAACGCTCTCAGCACAACCCAGACGACATGACTGACTCATCTGTGAACAATCAGTTGACAAAAATCCAGAGAGTTTTCAGTTGAAATGCAGGCTTTGTTTATACAGAACAGAGAGGAGACAAGAATGGGAATATATATATATGTATAAGCTGTAAAATATCTACATTATATAGAGGCTCCATGTTTTCCAGCATTAGGAACACCTGTGGGCATTTGGAAGAATGTTGTCCAGGTTGATTTCAGGCATTTCAATTTGTTTAAAATAAACCATCAAGAAAATTCTGCTTCTGTTTTCTCTTTTTTTTTTATGATTTACAGTGTTATATACACTACACCAGTGGAATACTCTGTACTTGTAGCTGTGTTATTTTCAAAGAGGTGCATTAAAAAGTGAGCCCACAATGAGTAAAGATGGAACAGGAGCAAAACTGCATCTCCTTTTGCAGTTGGGTGCAGGGTCAGCCATGATGGGGTGGCCTGGAATAGTGGGGTAATTGTTCAAGGGCTCAACAACAACAGGGGTTTCAACATCCAAGCTTCCGATCAGCAGCCCAGAGCCTCAACTGATCAGCCACCACCACCATAGAAAAGGCACTGCTGGGATTTGAACCCAGGATCTCCTGTTTACTAGACAGGCGCTTTAACCAACTAAGCCACAGCGCCATGAAAAGAAACACTGAAGGAGCTTGACTTGTCGCTTATGTTGAAGCACTGACAATGACATGATTAAAACTATTTGACTTTGTAGGGATTCTACATTTCAGAGGGAGTTTACCATTGTTCAGTTAATTATTTGTAAGATGTCATTTATCATCGACAGTCTTAGATGTCCCAAGGTTGTTGGTTTTTTTAGATCAGAAGAACACAGTGATGTTTGCAGAGCAGGTCAGTAGAACACAGATATGCATAATATCAAGTGACCAATGACTACACACTATGTGGACCTCCATATGAGCAAACCATTCACATTTTAAGACCACATCCAGCCATCAATATGAGAAGGTCATCAAGATGGAGGAAACCATGGGGAGAATTTTTGATTTGCAAATTACTGTCTACTGCTTGGTCTTTTTGACCACTGCTGTGTTTGGTGCTAATTATGCTTTTTTTTAAAAAATTTTTTTTTTAACTCAGCTTTGACAAATATTATGTGCCAAAATGAGGTCATCTACTCGACTTTCTTTCTTTCTTTGATTTTAACCTCTTGTAGGCCAGAACCTCATGGTCAAGTGGAAGATTCCTCATGATGGAACAGAAGGCCAGAAGGTTCCAAGAGTCATTTTATGTTAAATATGAAAATGCTGTGATAATAAAGGCAGTTTAGTTGTGAAAAAGGAGAGTCTTGGAGTTTTTCAGATTTTTGACTTGTTTTTCTGTTGAAACTGGACTGTTATAAATGCACAACTGAAATTATTATTGGGTTAAAACACTGACAGCAGATGTTTTTTTAAAAATTTATTTTATTTTTTTTAAACACAAGGCAGTTACTGCCAACAGAAAGATTTTTGGATATACAAATTACTCTCTACTGCTTGGTCTTTTGGACCAGGGCTATATTTGGTGTTTTTAATTCAATTTTGACAAATATTGTGTGCCAAAATGATGCCATCTGCTGGAGTTTTTATATCCTTTTTATGCCACCACCTCATGTCCAACTGGAAGATTCCTCTTTGTGGAGAACAAAAGGCTCCATGAGTCTTTCAGCTTGAACATGAACGTGCTGTGATAATAAAGGTTGTTTAATTATAAAAAAAAAACAGAAAAACAAAAACAACAGAGAGAGATTTTTCATTTTTCTGCCTTGATTTTTTATTTAAAATTGAAATTACATTGTTTTATATGCACAAATGAAATTATTATTGAGAAAAAACACTGACATTGTGTGTGTGTATGTGTTTTAAACACTTAATATAAAAAGAAAATTATAAAAAATGAAATCCCAACAGTAAGACTCTGTTTAGAAGCTTGGCACAACTTTATATTGAAAACGTTGCTGAGGATAAAAACTATAAATAAAAAGGGCAACATTATTTGCTCTAAAAGCATTTTTCTACTTTTCGTGTCAAGTTCCACAAAATCAGACACAATATTGTACCTGCCCTACAAGGCAGCTGCAGTGCCCTACAGCCATGAAGACACCACTACATAAAGCTCCACTCTGGATGTGAGGCTGCCCGTGAGCGATGAGCAAGAACCAGTAACCCCGAGGTCACCACCACTATTAAAGAAAATGTCACACTGACCTTGGATCAAAATTCTCCTCGTTTTTTTCTGCCATCAGCGACACCATTTGTCAGAGCGAGTGAAGTCAGTGTGAAGGTGCAACGTTGGTGCAGCTGCGATCGCAGCATTCAAAACCTCTTTACAGCACAAACTGGTTCGAGCACTGAACTGCTCTTTTTTTTTTTTTTTTTTTTTTAATAAAAGAAAAAAACAAAACAAACAACAACAATAAAAATAATTATACTCTTTTGTTTCTATGATCAACTTGCTTCTATTATCTTTTACAGGGTCAAGTGAGCCTGGAGCTTTTCCCAGAACACAACATCTGCAACTGCATGTGTGTGGCTCAAAACAACAAGCTCTGCAAACACACAACACCTGTTTAAAAATCTGTTTGAATACACTATTTGATTCTATTACTGACTTTTAAATCACTCTGTGGATCAGCAGTTGCACGGCATGCAATTAAAATACACTTTTAAAACAAACTGTAATTTGCCAAACTTAATGTTGAGTCAGTGATCTAAATGCAGCAGACCCAGTGAAAGCACATGTGAACGTCATCATCTCTTGAAGGAAGAGCACACTGTTCACCCTTGTAGTAGTAACTGTGCATTGCAGTCTTTTGTATTGTCAGTCAGTCAGACATCTAGCTGTTGTACTAAGGGGTGGATTATATTGTTGCCCTTTAAATCAACCTCAGGTGGAAGGTAAAGTATGCATGACGGGTTCAGGGTTTATGATGCTGGCAGACCAATACAGCAGGCTGAGATCAATGTTGTTGAGATGTTGGATCAAAAAGGCTGATTATTGGTTATTATTATTGATTATAAGCTCATGAGACCAATGAGCTCTTCAGAACTGTTGGTCAGGTTATCCCCAGTGTGTATAGTTTACATTCCCTCTCATTCATTTCATTTTTGATTGTTTTTATCTTTCAGTTTAATTTCGATTAATTTCTTCAATTTGACATCATTTTAAAATCTTGTTGTTTGTGTGCTTGTTAGTGTTTTACTGCTTTCACTTGAACTCTCTTTTTTTTCCATTTTGAATAATAATAATAAAAAAAAACTCTTTTCAACAACAGCACGAAATAAGCTACAGAGACCAAAAACACTTTTTTTTGCCAGGCTGTGAACATGTTTGTTTTTGCTGTAAAGTTGTGCCATTTTGCCATAGAGGTCCGTAGAGACTGACTCACTTTTCAGAGTCAGCTTCAACGGGACATTGGAGGAACTGCAGTTTGGGGTTTTTTTTCAGTTTCAGATTTTTTCCTGTTCCTGAGGTCACCGCTTAATTTGAAGGTATGTTCTACTTTTACTTGGGTAAATCTGTATTGTTAATCTTTAGTCTCAAGTGGAAAGCACTTTGGGGGAACCTTTGCAATTTCAAATGTGCTATATTTAAATAAGGGTTTCTTTGGGCGAAACATTGACTTGACACCAATCACTCTCTACAGACACTGAACGTACACTAAGCACGATGTGTTTGTGTTAGTCTTGTGCCTCTTCTCAAAAGTGTCCCAATCCGGTGTTACTGTATGACAGCTTTACATCAATCGCTGCTACTTCTATTAACAATAACATCGTTTTCCTCACTCATCTGTTGGACACAATCGTATGTTTGCAGCTGTGAGGGACAAACAATGTGTTCACTGTATGTATGTGAAGATTAAATGCTGCTATTGATTCAGGATTGCAACCATATGATTGCTGACATTGTGACGCTCATTAATTTCCACTGGTTGAGAACATACTGTACAATCTGTATAATGCAAGGGGCGACTCTGGCTATTGTTGGAACCGCACACTTGGTCACACTAATTATAACATCCATTGACCCCACTGAAGCCTCATTCGTGGGAACAGATCTGCGTTGCCTTTGTTCAAACTGGGGACCGAGGAATTGTCATCAGTCAGCTTTTGTTTTTGTCTACAACTTTCCAATCGAGATTATTGACGGTGAAGAAAACACGAGTTTAAGCAAGGCTCCGTGGTGGTCTCCTTTTCACATCTAGGAAGGACATTCTCAGTGGAAACCCTGTGCTCTCAGTGATTGCTGTATTCAGTGAATAAAGAACAGAAAAAAATGTATGCATGGCTCACAAGTTATCCTCCACTTCTCTCAGCAGATACACAATATTGTGAATAATAAAATATAAAAGCAGTTACAACAGGAAGTGTTAAAGACAAACGCAGCCTCCTCATGCCTGGTGCATTATTTCGGTGTAGTGGAGGTGCTAAACTGTGGCAGCCATTTCACTTTCCGCTATAAGCCAACTGTGGGTGCGTTCCAATACCCACACTATCGTACTATATACTTGGCTATAAAAAGCTTTTGCATGTCCCAGTAAATAGTATGTCAACTGCAGTATCGCAAAAATACCAGGATGTCCTATTATACATGGTTTCATTTTGCACTATGATAGCCAGCACACTTTTCTGGCCATCTGACCCACAATCTTCTGCACAGATACATTGCATACGTGGCGGTGTATCACTCGAGGACTGAGCTTGAGCCGCCGAAAGCACACAGGTGATTAACACTGCAGACTGTGATGGATATATGAGCAAAGAAACAGTTCAAGATTCAGTTTTACAGTGATCATCCCAACTGTATGATGCTGCACGCAACAACACGTGCATTGGAAGGTGGTACGTTTTAAAAGAAAAAGTATGCAGAGAATGCAGGGTATGTATTTTGTACAATTTCTCCTGAACTGAACATGAAAACAGAGAAAAGGTGATGTCTGCCCACATGGTTTGATGGTCACAATGGTACTCTAAAATGTTCAAATGAATAGCCAACAGTTTATTATTTGGTTCCTTCCCACTCTCGCCAACTGCTTGCTCATAGAGAATCCAAAGGGAACTGTGCATTGTTGGGTTCTCTGTTCTCTGTTCAAAATTGGTAAGGTCTTCACCTTACTATGTTAAGTGCTATGAGATGATATATGCTGAGAATTGGTGCTATATATATAAAAATGAATAGGAAACCACAGCATCTGGGAACCTTGGCTAGACTTCACAATATGTCTGTTCCACGCATGTTGTGTACAGTTCATTGAACCTGACAAAACAGGGACTGTGAACAGGATAACGATATTCAATATGATTCCAAATGCCAAGATTTTACTTCATTTGATTGATTGTTGTTGAATTTATTCTTCACTGTCTCGCTCACAGTCTCATTGACACATAGCTGTGCACTTCAAGGAGGCTTTTTTGCATTTTAAAAGCCCCTGGGAGTGTTTCATGGAGCCACAACTTGACCATAAAAGCCTATGTGAAGGCTTTGTCCTCTCTGTTACCTTGTTTGAGTAATGAGAAATGATGCAGGAATTTCTAGTGGTGATCAATATTCTTCTCTCAGTGATGCTAGACTTGCTCAGAGGCTATGTACACATCCATCCATCTATCGACCTTTGCTTTACCTCGTCTGCTGGTTTTCGCATGTCTTGTCATTTTCTCGTGACCAATCCATCAAAATCTAATCTCCATCTCCCCGACTGTCCAGCACCAGACGGCTGAAGCCAATATGTGACATCAGCGTGCGCACGCAGTACAGCAAGTGAGACACACGAGTATTGAACGCAGATTGGTTGATTGGCCGTGACTCCGCTGCTCTTCCTCTGACCATCATTAGCATGATCACAAGGATTACATGCGCAGAGCTGCTCCTCCGGCCCACACTGCATGCACTGTACTGTCAAACTGAACCAGTAACGGAGGCTGGCCTTGATTTCCCCACGGACACCTTCCTCCATTACACTGTGAGATGACGAGCCTACAACTGCCATCGCCAGCTCTCCTTGCAATTACGACAGCGCCGGGAAAGCAGAACAGGGCCCGCAGCCCTTCCAATGAGCATCTCCTGATTATGAGTTGATTAATACAGTGGTGCCAGGCTGTGGCCTGTTAGCTGCACTACAGTTTCCTGCTCTTTGCTTCCTGGCAGCCTGAACATCTGAAGGGGGGATCCACTCAGTCATTATCACTTTCCCAGACTAATATCTCAGACCTCTCTCTCCCCTCCTCTCTCCTTCTACAACAGACGTGTTGATGAAGAGGAGAGGCGCTACCATCTAATGAGCTATCACATTTAGGAGCTACCAGGCTATCTGCCCTGAGACGTGTGTGGCCTCCGAGCTGGTGGGGCGGCTGGTTTCAACCACCTCTCTCTCTCTCTCTCTGAATCTCTCACACGCGCACAAATTAATTATCAAGTAAAATGGGGGCAGGGAATCGAAACAATCCGAGCATCTTATGTAAGAGTTGGAAAAGCAATCAGTGCAATCCATATAATTAAATACTCTTGAAACACAGAATGCATGTCAGAGGTCAGAGTGTGTGGAAGCACTCAGCCGAGCTAAGTGATGGTTTTGACATTATGCTAATACACTCAGCTGTTGCAGGAAAACTTGTCTCTAAATAGTCCAGTTTGTGCCAGTATGATGTGTGCTGACCATGAAGTGAAATCAAGGGTTCAATCAGTGCATTTATTACCAACGTTTGCTTTGCTAATTTGTGCTGCAGTCTGCACAGGAAAGGAGAGGGAAGGAAACTTGGCCAAAATCTAGATGAAATGATGATTAGAGGGGAGAAGAGAGAGCTTCCTCAGATTCAAATTGAATGGAGCATAAAATAACAGCCACCCTCTAACATCACTTCATAGTTTGAATGGAATATTTGGATGAATCAGTGACTAATTAGGGAAAAGGCAAATTACCTCAAACACCAAACATGACGCACTTGTATGATTTTATGAGTTTAGTCTATGATCAAGTATTATTGCAACAACACATCATCATTAGGGTAAAACTAACCCGTCTCCTGAGAGTCTAAACCCAGCTCACATTCCCTATCAGAGGGTGAGCAATCCAACGCTTGGGAAATTCTGCTCCACAATAATCGGAAAGGCTGACATTCATTCAAAAAGTGACGTGCTATAAATGGCCCCCACAAGCCAGTTAACCCCTGATGATAATCACCTATTGTCAACGTGAACTAGCCCAGATTTGAAAAACGACAGTCCTTGCAATGAGAACCTAACACGCAAGTAAGCGTGTGTTGTGCCTTGAGTTTATGTATTTATTCAGTCATGGTTGCAGAGAGCTGAAAAATATTAATTTGTAAGTAAAACCAGAAGGCTGAAAAATTAAGTGATAAAAGCTGCAGTTCCTCTGATGGCCACTTGAGGCTGGCTCTAAAAGGGATTCAAACCCAACTCTCCAGCTGAAACAAACATGTTTACAGCCTGGTACCAAAATAGTTTTGGCCTCAATGATTAATTCCTTCGATTATGTGAACGGTGCAGGAGGAGAATTTTTGTATAAATCAATGTATGAAAGCTGAAAGCTATGCATAATTGAGGGCTTAGTCTTTCTGATTAACATCACAGGACAGTCCATGGCCCACTTCAACTCCACTCATGCTCCAACTCTTTGCACATTTTTGTGTTAGCTGGGAGTTCAGAGGAGTTAGGAACCGCCAAGACGGCGACCACCATACTGAGCTTCAAAACCGCTCAGCAGGAAACCCACTGGTGACATCATGGAGGATCCAAACACCTTTATACACCGTCAGTGGGTAAAACACTTTGCTTGGCACTGTT
>NW_007579160.1:130798-135986 GCF_000690725.1 Stegastes partitus
AGTACCTCCAAGCAAAGAAACTCAGCTGAAAAATGTCTCTTAAGCACTTTCAAGTGCTCCCAGATGGGTGTTTTCAGAAGAACACCTGGCATTTTTAGCTGGCAGGAAACACTTTAGGGGACACGCAGCCTTAAACAGGCAGCGTGTAACTTTGACCGGTGCTTGTTTCCTGTCTCTTATCAGCAGTCAAAATCAAATTTGATGAGAAGAGAAGAATTTGTGATCCCTCAGTAAACTCACTGATTAGCCAAATAACCTGGAATCACATTCCGATAGCATGAGAATAAATATGCAACTCATCTATCACACGTTTCAGAAGATCACAGGAGATCAGACAGAGCTAATGGATTATGGGCTGTTTTGGGAGGCACAGACAACACATTTGGCTGTTTGGATTGCAAAACTTCATGTTTCCTCTCATTTTCATGAAGTTTAATTATTTCATTTTGAAGCCTATTTTTTATTTAGCTAATATTGGATAATGAAAGAGAAATTGTAATGGATAAAATTTCCATCAGGTGGAGCTATTTGAAGTGTTTGAGACAGTAAAATGTGTTACATCTGGGATCAGTCATGTAGCCAGCAAGATGAAGCAGTGCAGTAATTGTAGTTCTATAAAAAGTTCTTTTTAAGGTCACTGAGTCATTGCACTCTGTACTACTACAGTGAGTTCCTCAGTGAAGAGGAAATGTACACGACTAACTGTTCAGGCATGGTTCAAGAAAAGAAATTTAAAGCTGCACAAATGAAATTCTAAATGCTTGTTTGATTTCATAACACCCCCAGGCAAGGCATGTTAAATTCTGTATACACTCTGTTGATTTTATTGCAGTTTCCTATGAATCTGATACATATTGAGAAAATGATGCTCTGTGCTCACACGTAGTTGTTCTACTCTTAGTGAAATGAAGCCTGGAGGCCATCTCTTCAAACTGTGTCTAAAATCACACTCGATTTGCAAACCTTCAGTTTTCATATAGTAAATATGAATTTTACACCTTTTACTTTGTCCTCACAAGAATTTCTACGACGTAACAAGTGGCCAAAGTGAGCTCCTTCATTTCACAAAAATCCCACAATGCAATGCTTTGCCTGTGCTTATGAGATGACAGATGGGTAAATTACAGTTATCTGACACTACCATGTCAGCGGTGATGCAAAACGGTGATGATTCACAAGTCCCTTGAACCTCAATTTACTGCTTGCCTTGAGGTATTTATAGTTTTTGTAGTATTTCTCTCATAAGAAAATACTGATTATGGGGAAGATTTCAGATTAAGCTGGAACTTTTTATAGATATGTAAATGAATACAACTGAATAGCTGCTGCTTTATTCATAATTTCATAATTACAGTATTGCTTTGCAGTGACACAAGCTGCAGCCACAGTTTATGCCACCTTGAGGTTTTTTGTCATGCCTGCTGTGAAAACCTTTCAGTAAGTCTTCAGATCTTCGCAGCACATAATTGCTGCAGAGGACGAGCTCAGAAAACCTGCAGCACAAGTTCTATAACGCTCTGGGTGCAAATCACTCTGCAGACATTTAAACAGTGAAAAGTTTCAGTTTTACACAATGTACAACTTCACATGAGTGCTGCAGAGTGAGAAGATTAGCCAGTGTGTTACTTTTTCCAAGAAAAGATATGCAAGACTAAAAATGTCCTCCTATTCCATTGGGTATATTCCATCATACTCTTTTAAATTGTCTTTACGGGCTGAACTGCACCTTCTGCCACTGAGGGCTTCACCGACACCATCAATCTCTCATTTGTCTTCTGAACCTTCACACTAACTTGCTTACACTCATCCTAAACGCACTAAAACGTCACCAGAGCAACCCAATTCAACCACTTTAATAATTCAGCATTTCAGAAGAGTGTTTTCTAATCAAAGTATGGCTCTAATAGTTCATATAAACAGCTGTCATGCGCTCCTACAGAATGCAGGTTTTTGGCGTCCTTTCCCAGCCTATAGGCGCCACAGCCCGCTGCGCAGCCCCGAGCTCCGAGCCTTCATTGAGAAAATAGCAGCGGATGAATCAAAACGTCAAACCACCAACATTGTTTCACACGCAGCCAGATGGAGAGGCTGTTTCGGTTCTGTTTGGGTGAGGGGAACGACACGTAGTCATGTCTGTGGGTGTTTTCTCCTCCTCGGAGTCCCAATTTTTCATCTCTTTCTGTGACCTAAAAACTCGTCCAACGCCGGCGCTGCCTCCTTTTCCTTTATGGTCCGAAAAGAAGGACGCGGATTATTCTTGCAACCTAAATACGCGCCGAGCGAACAAAGACGGTGAAAATAACTCAACTCATCACTTTTCAGCAGAGACATGAGCGATGTGGGTGAGGAAAGTAACGGGAATTGCTGCCCAAGTTGTGCGTAAAGGGAACTGTCCAAAAGCTGAGCGCAGGATTTGGAAAGTAAAATAAAAAAGAGTGAGCGAGCTTCTTACCTTCCTTTTTTAAGGCATTGATGATCGACTTCATTTTTACTCCTTTGCTACTCCGACTTCGTGCACATCACAGGACTTTTCAGAGCCCGAGTTCCCCTCTCAGCACCACGGACAGCGACTCCGCGGAGCGCAGCGCACATGATCCCGCTCACACCTTCCACTACCGCCGCCTCCCCGGAACACCAGCACGACCCCCTCCGACAACACACACATGAAATCCCCTAACCCCGCCCCTTACACACCTCCCCTCTCTCCCTCTGCCTCCCTCTCTCTCCAGCTCCCATGGGGGAGACACTGCACTGCTCGACTGCACAGCGGAACTGAAGTCATATTCCTTGTAGTGGCTGTTAGTGGGAAAGTGGAAATAGCAGCGTGTAAGTGTAGAAGTTGTGGCGTTTGCTGAGGTAGATGCGTAGTAAATTAATGATGCTTCCTTTTGCAGTGTCTGATTACTTAATAGTTGTGTCAAAGATATGAGGCAGGGATGCTTTATATAAAGTGTTCAACAGAAGTGATGTCCCACTGTGCAGAATCACTTAAATGTCAAATGATTCAAAACTGTATCATCTTTCATAAACTGCATCATTCCTAAGACAAAAAGTATATTATTTCATTCTATGAACAATCAAATGCAAATTTAGATAGACTATATTGAAAATAAGGCTCAAAAGTACAAACTCAATGCAACAAAAGTGAAAGTGATCACTGACATAAATTAGAAATCCTGTAATCCCTGAAAAAAGATCTTGAGTGCACCTGTGATTTCCAATCAGCCTAACATGGTTCTAAAATGACCCCTGAACAACAGAACTTTGAACCTTTGGACTATGTCTGCATGTCTCCATCATGGCTCCATATGAAAAAGACTTGCCAGAGGAACTGAAAAATCTGAGTGAACTAAAAGTCAGTGAAGTACAGGAGGTGTCATAGTAGCACTAATAAGAGCCGTAGTGGCCGACCTCCTAACATGACCCTGTCCAGAGTGCACTACTTTCACAATCTAGCTCTGAAAACCTGACAGACAGGTACTATGCAAGGCTAACCTCTATGCGTCTAACCTCTAGCATCCAAGAAACAACGCTTGCTTGCTCCTTGGCACAGAACCTCAAGACAAAACTTGTAAAGACAGTGAAAAGCAGCATGATAACAACTGGGAAGCTTTGATTAGTGAAGCTAAACTTAACTCACCAGTGATTTCCAATTAACCTAACTGCATGAACAATGTTATAAAATGACCTGTGAACATCAGAGCGTTCTTAGTTTCTGACCTTTAGGTTCTATCTGTCTACATGTCTGCATCATAGCTCCACATGTAAAAAAATGCCAAAGCAATATAAAAATCCACCTGTGAGACTTTGCAAATATGTAAAAGGATACAGGAATATTAAACTCTAACTAAATCAGTGGAAACACAGCTGCAGCATTAACCACAAGGTACAGAATGAGCCATAGTACCACTAATCAGAGCTGCTGTGGTCGTCCTTGTAAAATGACTCCATGGACATTGTAATACTTGCCGACCTCACATAAGGCTTGTCCAGATGACAGTTTTCACTTTTTTCTTCTTTGTAAACTCCTGTGTGATTTTGCTAGTGTGCTGTGAATTGTTATCAAGTTGGGATTTCCCTCTTCTGCCAAGCTTCTGCAGACTGGGAGTCATCTTGTTGGCCAGTGTTTTGGTATATCCACAGGTATTCATGGTGCATTTATAAATGTCATCTCCCCGATACCTCTTGCCCTCATGCAGACTCATATCGTCACACTTCACTGTCAGGACTATGAGTTCACTGTGGTAGTCCTGACCAGGTTCACACCAAATGTGTTGGACTTTCTTTGTTTTTGACTGTTCACGAGAGAAAATACCCTCCACTGCTCAGTTGGGTATCTTTTGAATAAATTTGTGTTAATTTAAAAGCAGAAACTGCTCAGAGATTTACATTTGTCTGATTTCAGAAAGTTTGTGCCTCCTTGCAGTCGTCCAAATGTAACTGAGGCTTTTCAAAAGAATGCGGTCCTAAGAGTAAAAACCTTCGCTTTTCAAATTGAAACACAAAGATTTTTCATGTGGGCAAAAATTATTGGGAAAAACAGCCTCAGCACAAGAATAACTGAAACTTGGGTTTTCTCACAGTTTAAAAGCTCCGTGTACAGATTGATATCAAAGATTACTCCACTGGAATCTTAAAGCAACATTCAGCTGTGTGAATCTCAATTACAGCCTCAGCCTCAGGTGGCTACGGTCAATTCATTTGCACATATAAAATTAATAAAACATGAAAAGAGTAAATAAAACATCAACTGACTCTGCAGATTAAAAACCCCAAGACGCACACACATTGGGAAAAAAAAAAAAAAAAACACACAAAAAAAAAACTCTCCTCCAAACAAATTAATGAAAATAAAGACGGCGTGCAAAATGCAAATGTGGCAAACTCTGTCACACCTAATGCAGAAATAGAAATGACGCTGAGAACACACACGGTTGCCTGGATGCACAGTGACATGAAAAGAAAAGATTGTTCGCAGATTGAAAAGGGCTGAAGAAAGACGCTAATATTAGAAGGAAATATACAGATTTGAAAAGTCTTGTTCAAACATTCAAATTGCTCAACATTTCTTGACAGAATGAACAATTAAGTGCAAGTGAAATACTTGTGAGCTGAGCTGGTGACTGTACAAGCAAGCAAACAAACTTTAACTATTAGGAGAGACAAAATGTTTGCTTTTAATAACAAG
>NW_007579160.1:136346-144731 GCF_000690725.1 Stegastes partitus
TTTTTTTTTCTTGCTTAACTGTGTCATCTGCTATGAATCATGGAATTTCGAAGAGATACAGAAGCATGTTTTCCACAAGGACTTGCGTTCAGATATCAAAAGAATATTTCCGGCAGTCTCCATATCATCAGTTTTACATAGTATTGGGTATTAGGGTTTCCTGTGAGGCTGCAAGAGCATAATCAGTATCATCTAATGAGGATGTGTCTGAAAGAAATGTGGAAAAATTAATGTCAGCGAGGCTTCAACTCTCTGAACCCCAAGCAGGCTCTGGGTGGTTTTTGCTCTTTGCTCATGTCACATTTTTTACTCATTATCGGCTCATTTTTCACTGTAATATAAAATCCTGCAACTCTACACAAAGAGCACAATCAAGGGTAGAAGTACAGAGAACTCAAGTGCTGAAAGATGCTGCCACTACTGGAAAGAAAGAAAAGTTCTACATACTAACATACTATAGATATTTAAATACTTCCATTTTTACAACCTCAAACTCACAAACTCAGCATTTCTCACCCGACTCTGCACATCAGTTCTATAAGGATGCTTCACTATACTAACAGAGTCTTCCAACAACATGCTGACAACATGCTCCTCTGTATAACATTTTTGAGCCATGCTGCACTCATTTTATTAACCCAGTATGTTTTATTTTCCTCTCAGTCTCTCTCGTCATCTCCCTTTCTGTGAACACAGCCTGCAGTTCAATCAATCAGACTTTGAAAGATTTTTAAAGATGAAACATTTATAATAAAGTGATTCTGATGAAATATCACAACTGTTTGATTAAATTTACTCAATCACATATAATATGTTTACGGACTATCAGAAAGTTGAACATCTGATCATTTTGTACAACTTCAGGCTCTGATAAACGGTGTCGCTTTGACGATGGAAAAAAAACACCCTGAAAAACATGCTTTCCAAACCTACTAGTGGGCTTTGATTTTAGAGGACGAAGGAGCTCAACTGAGCTCTGTATGTAGTAGAAATATGAAACAATTTTTTCTTTAAGAATGACACCAATCAGGACTCAAGTTTTTTCTTAAAATAGTATGTGCACCAGTGTCTACATGTATCATTAACTACAGACATACAGTGATTAACAAATTTACCGTAATGTCCGGACTATAAGCCACTACTTCTTTCACACACTTCGAACGCTGCGGCTTAAACAATGATGTGGCTAATTTATGGATTTTTACAATTTTTACGAATTTGCCTCGAGACAAAAGTGACCTTAAGAGCGACAATGAAAGAGAGAATGAGGAACTGTGTGAGGAAGTAATTCTGAGGCTGTTCAATTCCAACACTAAAGAAGACGACTTTCATGGTTTTCGTGCGCAGGAGGAAGATGAAGATAGCGATCAATGACTTTTCCTGGGAGGCTACTGTATTTTTTATTTTTTTTAACCAGCTGTGTTACAGGCACTGTTCAGAAAAAAAGCATTTAGGTACGTATTTGTGTATGTTACCGGTACATATTTAATTAGAAGTTTTAAAAATAAATCATTCTGTGTAACATCTTTCTGTGTAAATATCTCATGTTACAACGTGGACACCTGCGGCTTATAGACAAGTACGGCCTATATGTACACGCTTTTTTTTTTTCTTTTTAAAGTTTCGTGGGTGCGGCTTATATTCAAGTGCGCTCAATAGTCGGAAAATTACGGCATTAGACCACCACCCAGTGTAAGGTTTATGTCACAGCTTCTCCCAAATCACCAGCATTGGTAATTACTAAAATCATTGGCTATGTTTCTGTAATGGTTAATGCACCAGTATGTAGAAGCTCTTTGACCAAAATTATACTTTTAATGCCAGAATATAATTACTATTGTTGCCCAAGAATCTTCAAATTTACTATTTTACAAAAAAACTGAACAAATAGTAAGGCACATTATTATTTCTAAAGGTGCTAAGCAATGGTCCACATTTTTGTATTTGTTTATTTTTTGCTCTAGCGTCTTCATGAGGAACTTCACGGATCCTGAGAATGAAGCAGAAGTCAATGGATTAAAGGTTGATGCTGGAATTTTTGCTTCTACTTGAGTGACAGTTTGCGTTCAGGAAGTAAAAGTGCTTCCTGGATTTATATCAGCCAGCTGTTGGGAGCAGGGGATGAAGGGATAAAAACCCATTTTGAGCAAACGATGGCCGATGGTGAGCAGCTTCTTGGGGAAACAAATCCTTGGTGTTGCTAAGCAACTCGGAGGGGGACGGCTCCATACATCATTAAAGCTACACGTACACACCAGCGTGCACACCTGCTTGTTGTATGATGAAATTCACATCCACGTGACTCCTCCTCTGTAGCTGTCATGTTTCCACTTTGTCTGATTTCATGCACAGCTGTTGTGTGAAGCCATCTGGTTACACACTGTCCTGCCTAATGAAGCCTTGTTGAAGCTCTTCATTTCCCCATTCTGTCTATTCTATCAGCCATAACTTCACAGCGTGGTGGCACACTGATACAAATCCATCCAAGAAGTGACCCTGCTAAAGAGCAACATACCAGATGGCTACATGCAAAGCATATGTTGTCATAAACTATGCAATAAAGCAGTGACGAGAGCAGATTTTCTTCGTACTGTGATTTCCATACTGTACACAACCATGTCACCCAGACCAGTACAAACATGGAATATGGAGGAAAACACACACAAGTGCTTTGCAGTATTTAACAAAAATGTAAAATCTATTGGGCCACAAAGATAAGTTCTTTGATTTTCCAGTGAAATATGTTGAAAAACAAACCTTGCTCTTAAAGACTATATAACAATAAACTGTATTTATAAAGTTACAAAGGGCAAAACAGAAAGGTTTGAGTCAGTGATTACTGATATGAAATTATAAGTGAAATACACCATATGGCCAACAGTATGTGGACACCAGGGCTGCACGATTATGGACCAAAGATTATTATTATTATTATTATCACGATTATTTAGCACGATAATTTAGTGATTTTAGCCACATTCCTGCTAATGTACAAATCTTTCCTTTAAAATCCGACAGGTCTTTATTTACAGGGCATCTCCTTAAAGCAAATTCTGAAAAAAACAAAGAACAAAACTGGACTACAGCTGCAACATCCAAGACATTTTTGCACAGGTTGGTGCTTCAGGATTGCTCCCTGTTAGTTTAGGATGTGATTGATTTCATATGCAGCACAGTTTTCTTTGAGTGGAACGTTTCAAACAAAAATATCAAAGTCAATCATGATCATTTGATTGCACATACTGACAACAATTATTTAAATTAATAATAAAATGCAGCCTTGGTGGACACCATATGATTTCAAACCCATGAGGATCAATCTGCTGCTGGAACAACCTTCACTGCCTGGTAGGAATTCAAACCTGTCTCACAAAAATTAAGTCCCGAAACAAACTGCATTTTAAATTGTGTTTTGAAAGAAATAAGGCAACAGTACATTAGGAAGCAGGAAACTTCTGCACTTCCAAAGAGCCACAAAGTCTCTTTTTCCACTTCTACAAGAACACAAGGGTCCGCTAGAGTCAGAGTGACATAAATGGTATCATCAGAGGGTGGACATGAAGCTCTGTACAGATCTCCATGAGGTTATATTTTTAATGTTTTGTGACTATGCAGACAGTCCTACTACATTACAAGGGCAGTGTAATGAGCTAAGTAAAGCTTAGGAACCAAAACTATCTGATAATCTTTAACAAAATATCCTGCTTTGGGTAAAATACGACCCTGCAGCAGATTGGAAGCTTCTCGTCCATTTCCTGGGTTAACATGGTGATGAGTCCTGCTCCATCTATTATTAAGGTATAATTATGTTGTAGCTACAAACCAGTGATAGTTGTAAAGCAATACAATAAATGGCATCAATATGTTTATTAGAGACATACTTGCACTATATCACAATTGTAACTAAGAATGCAGTTTTTGGAAACAGGGCCTGGTCAAGTTCTTCTGCACAAAAAAAGGTAAAATCAGTTCTTTACTAATCTGTTTCTTTGTGGTGGCACAACAAGGAAGGAACAAAAACCACAAACTGTTGTCACAAAGGTAAAAGCACAACTCAGATATCATCACATGCTGGTGCTACAAGATTCCTTTCACAGGGTGAAAACTGAAGCCATGAACACCAACACAGACGTGCCCACCTACTCTGTTCATGTACTTTTAGCTGAATTGTGATGTTTTTGTACCTCTTCACAGCAAATTCTGTAAAGTATTGTCTAAAAATAGTTTCTAACGCAGCAGAGATACACATTACATCTGAGGACAGGAACGCACTGGATCTGCCACTGGAGGACAGGCGGACACCTGATAGCAGGTAATTATCTGCTGCCACTGAACCATGTTTATCAGTAAGCACAGCTCACAATGCCTCACACCAGTTATGTCAGCAATCAATACTAACGAGTAGTTTAGCGGCTCATCACCTATTGAAAGAATGCTGCCCTCGGGGCTGTACGGCAATTTCCACCTCATTTTCTCAGTAATTTATGCTGCATCAGGGCAAGACGCTACATTTTTTTTCCATTCTTAGTGCTCTGTAGCTCACTAAAAAATAAATAAATCATTAATAGAGTTCACAAATGATTCCTTCCTGACTGACACAATGTTGGGATTATAAGCAAAATCAGTCAAATACAGCAGGAGGAGACACTTCTTTAAGGTAAGAGAACATTTTACAATAAGGAACAAATAGGAACACATAGGTTGCCCCTATTTATTTCTGTACAAAGACACTAATCCCACATAAAAAAAAAAAACAGTGGTTGCTGTGGAAGAGCAATTACTCTCATGTCAGATGTATTCACTAAACAAAATGTAATAAAGTCCTCAAATTCAACAAAAATAAATAAAAAATACACAAGGGCTGAACAGCTGATTAAAGCTCCTCCTGTTGGAGGAAATACTCTGCGACTAATTTGATATTGGTGGTTAAGTATTCAGATAATTTCAATAAAAGTAACAATGCAGCGAAGAAAAATATATTCCATTACAAGTAAAAGTCATGCATGAAAAGTACACAGCAGCAAAAGACAAAGCATCAAACTGAAAGCACTGATTTGATCATTCTGACTGAAATATTATTACATGTCATCGCTAGATTTCCCTCTGAAATGTAGAGTGGAAGGAGAAAGTAGCAAGTAAAACAACGTAAAATTGTACTGAAGTGCAGCAGCTGAGGAAATGTACTTATTCTACCATTCATTATCTATACATCCCTTAATCCTCACTAGAGTCGTGGGGAGCTGGAGTCTATCCCAGCTGACTCAGGGTGAAGGCAGGGGACACCCTGGACAGGTCACCAGTCTATCACAGGGCTACACTTAGAGACAGACAACCAAGCACACTCACATTCACACCTACAGACAATTTAGAATCACCAATTAACCTCAACATGTTTTTGGACTGTGTGGGAAGAAGCCAGAGAACCCGGAGAGAACCCACGCTGAACGGGGAGAACATGCAAACTCCACGCAGAAAGATCCCAGGTGTCCTCATCGGGACGTGAACTGGCGACCTTCTTGCTGCGAGGCTACGGTGCTAACCACTGAGCACCTTGCAGCCCTCTACCAGTGAACTATAAATACACATTATACTGCAAAGGAGATGAAACATGGACCAAAATCCCACTCTGAGTGGAGAGGAACTTTCATTGTTTAGATTTGTTGGCCAATTGTTTCATCTATAAAACATAAGCAAACACTGAATCACCAAGAGGTTAAAAAAAAGAGTTTTTCTTATGTTATATAGACAAGAAGCACATTCTTGCGTAAGAGAATCTGGAATCTGAATATTTTGCACTTATTCTTGATGAATTACTTAAACATAATTCAAAATTGCTGCAGCTAACTGATTCATCAGCCGACCGTTTCAGCACTAAAGTGGAACCTGCCCTGAAGAGTCGTGCTCATTTAATAACCTACTAGAAATCTTTATCTGAGTGTTCCCCCTTATTAATTCAGTCGTTTCATAAAAGAGAAGATGTGTTGTGTGCAAGCACAGTAATCTGTTAAACACTGACAATATTGCAGACTGGAGCCACGTACAGGACTGCTGGGACCAACCTCAGCTACACTGTCTTCTGCCAAAACCAATGAAAGCCGGCTTGAGAGTTCAGGAGGTGGAAGGAAAATGAGCCAAGCCCCAAAACTCCCCTCAACTGCTGCAGAGTTGCAGAGCAGCTCTGAGAATGCAAAGGGCTTTTGTTTTCCTGATTAACAGATCCCTCTGCTGTTTACTTCAGAGGGTCCATCTCCTACGAACAGATGTGACAGTTTCAAGTGTTTCTGCGAAAGCTGTGTCAAGCAGGGAAGTCTGTCAGCCTCCTCTGCTGATCACGGTGCAGTAAGACCATTAAAAGTCACCTATAGGAGGAGGAAGAACAATCTCTTGTGTGTTTCCACATACGTTTCAGTAAGTGTCAGTACAAAGACAATTACTGGACTTGTTTTCCTTTACATTTTCTAAGTTTAACGAGTTTCTTCTTCATTTAACATTGAGAACTGATATGCACAGTCGCTGAAGACATTTTCCTGAAAACCTATGTTTAAAATTAATGATGTGCAAAAACGCAAATGCAGCAAAACACTTGGAGCCACATTAATGTAAAAAGTTGAAATAAACCAGAATTCTCCTTCAAATTGATTTTAAGCTGGATGATAGTGGAGGGAATTGCTGGACATTTTGTAAAACACACTTATTCACTGTCCTGGAGAGGTTTGCATCAGAAGATAATACACAAAACACTCACCAATACTCATAACAAGACAACACTACCATATTTGTTGCATAAATGTAAGGCTGCAATCAGGAGGCAGTTAGCTTTAGCGTAGCATACAGACCGTTAATGGGGTAAAGCAGATAGCCTGACTCTGTCCAAATGTAACCAAATCCAACAACAAAAGCTCAATGATTAACTTGTTTTATCTCATTAGATTCATCCGTAAAAAGACCAAAGCATAAAAATAGCATGTTATAGTTATTTGGAAATGAAATTTTTTAAATAAAAGACTGCGCTGCTTGCTGAAATGCTTGTTTGTAGTCATAGACAACAAACCTGTGATGAACAGAAGCACCATGAAATAAACAGATCAATAAGAAAAAAAGGCATATTTGGTTATTTTACAACCTTACTGATATACTTTGCATTTGATGATTTATTACATGCTTAACTGTCTTGAAAGCGTTGAATTGATCTAGTGTGGACTCTTTCAAAGAAAACAAAAATCTGCTTTCCTGAATATTTGTTTGATTTTCATTTGGCTGTGTGGTTTTCCCACCACCGTCTTCACAGCTACCTGGCTGTGTGTATGTAAAAATAAACCCTGATGCATAAACATCGAGTCCCTTCTGCCCTGCGTGACTTTTCAGCGGCTGACAGGTAGATGTCTGTTTCCCTGCAGCAGAGACCCTTCTGTGTGTCAGCCAGCTCTGGATTTTTTTTGGAAGCATTTTTAAAGTCATTTTTCAGGCCTGTGGCAAGAGCTGCCTCGTGTTCAGGTGCGCTTCGGAATGGACTCCGAGAGTGACGCAGAGACGAAACCTGCAGCAAACTGGGAATAGATGAGTGTGAACCCGATTTAGGTGTGCATGCGTGAATGTGGTTTATTTTTTGTGTGTTTGAGTGTGTATCGGGTCAACACACGCGTCCCTTAGGATTATCACACTTTGGCAGCGGGTGGTCTAATACGCCCATCTGTCAATCATTCTTACACAGGCTTACAGCTGTATGGAGAGGAGAAACACAACACATATCTTCTACGGACATCCTCGTCATTCATTGTGTGTGTGTGTGTGTGTGTGTGTGTGTGTGTGTGTGTGGTTTTTGTCTCATTTTAGAGTGAAAGTCAATTCTAAAGGAACAAAATAGCCTTTTTCTAGCTGTGCGTTTCGCCACTGTGCTGCATTGGTTGTTTGTTTTGTTTGTTATTGTTGTTTTGTTGCTCGTGTCTGCTCAGCGGTGGCAGTTATGCATCATTGTCTTCAGTTAAAATGTACATTGAAAACTGGAAATGTGCTGTGGATTAATGGAAAAGATGAGAGTGTTAAAGAGGGCTTAGTGGTTGTCGAATGTTTTGGATGGATGGATTTTATGGTGTTGTGAGTCCGTGCTGTGACACCATGTTATGTTTTGTTAAAGGAGGCCATTGTGGTTTATTTCAGCTTGGCGTATTTCAGATTAGTGTGGCTCTTGGTGTCACGCTAACTTTGCACTCTTGCACTCAGATTCAGGGAACCTGCAGTTCGTAGGGCAATTAGCATGAGCTCCCTCCAGCTTCCCAAAAAAACATTCATTCAACAAACATTTCCGTGAATCATTTGAAACGTTTGTTTTCAGTCTACAGTCCTGGAGGTGGGAATAGAGGCCTTTAGCTAGAAGATCTTAGGTCT